>NC_088865.1:20594016-20799016 GCF_032884065.1 Artemia franciscana | reverse complement strand
GTCATAAATAAGGCTTCTTTGTACTATTTGCTTTTTCAAATCACGGCGTTTAGCCTATTACAACCCAGAAATTTAAGACAATAAGTTAACCTAGACCTCAAAATTTTATCGCTGTTCGACGCGGCTTTTTAATTCTCTTTTTCACTATAAACCTAATATGCTTCCTACGCGCTAGTTCTATCGGAGGCAATTTTTCCTCCTAGTTTTTACCCTGTCCTAGTTTTGAGAGAATTTCTTTTTTTCATTTAAAAGAAAATTGAAAAACAGCCCAAAATGCAATTTTGAGTGTCATATCGCATTTTATGATGATGTTATCAAGTCAACTTTATAAAAAAGGATTAGATATAAAATTCACCTGTTAAATGAGCCCTTAAACAATCCTCAGTCGTGTTGCAGTAACTTTCTAGTTCTGCTGGTAGGTAGATGATTTTTGAATAATGTTAAGGGAGCTGGGAAGGAGGGACATAAAAGAGAGAGGATTGTAAAGCTCAGTGCAATCGTTTAAACCGTGGAGATTGTGATAGTACCCTTTTCTTTCTTCCCAGCCTGTGTATTCTGGAAATGACAACCAAAGTGTACTGTCTGGATGTCATATGTCACTTCATGATGGCGTTATTAAGTCAAATTTATATGAAACGAATAGATATAAAACTTCGCTTTAAAATGACGCTTTAAATAGCTCTATATGGTGCTACGGTCCTCCACCCAGCCTTCCCCCAAGTTGCACTTCCACCCAGAAATGACACCTAAATTGCATTAGGGTGCCACGTGCCACTTTATGAGGGCTTTATCAAGTCAAATTTATAAAAAAAAAGCGATTATGTATGAAAATTATCTTTAAAATGAGCCCTTAAACAGCTCGGTATAATCCTGCTGTACCCTGCTAGTGGCGAAGAAAAAAAAAACAGAAAAAAGGTCACATCACTGCTACCCATGAAAACAAGAGCTAGGAGCTCGTATGGCACTTTTGACGAGGTCGGAAGAGCCAAGAGCTCATATTGCATGTGCTCTAACGAAATTCTAAGAATCAACAGTTTGATTTAAAAGGAAAATCAGAGGCTTAATACCGGTTGGGATTTAAAATAAGAGCTCTGAGATACGAGGTCCTTCTAAATATCCAAATTCATTAAGATCCGATCACCCACTCGTAAGTTAAAAAATCTTATCTTTTCTAATTTTTCTCTCCCTTCAGCCAGCCAGATGATCGAATCAGGGAAAAGAACTTTATCAAGTCAATTTGTGCAGGTCTCTGACACGTCTACCAATTGACATCGTCCTAGCATGTCCAGAAGCACCGAACTCAACAAAGCAATGGACCCCCCTAACTCCCCCAAAGAGAGTGGGTCTAGTCCGGTTACGTCAATCACGTATCTAGGACATTTGCTTATTCTACCCACCAAGTTTCATCCCAATCTCTCCACTCTAAGCATTTTCCAAGATTTCCGTTTTTCCCCTCCGACTCCCCCCCCCAATGTCACCAGATCTGGTCGGGATTTAAATAAGAGCTCCGAGATATGAGTTCCTTCTAAATATCAAATTTCATTAAGATCCGGTGACCTGTTCTTAAGTTAAAAATACCTCGATTTTTCTAATTTTTCCGAATTAACACCCCCCCCCCAACTCCCCCAAAGACAGTATGTCAATCACGTATCTAGGACTTGTACTTATTCTTCCCACCAAGTTTCATCCCGATTGCTCCACTCTAAGCGTTTCCCAAGATATCCCGTTTCCCCCTCCAGCTCCCCCAGTATCAGCGGATACGATCGGAATTCAAAATAAGAGCTCTGAGACACAAGGTCCTTCAAAATATCAAATTTGATTAAGATCCGATCACCCATTCGTAAGTTAAAAATACCTCTAATTTTTGCAGTTTTTCCTCTCCCTCCAGCCTCCCCCCTTCCCAGTAAGTCGAGTCGGGGAAACGATTGTTATCAAGTCAATTTGTGCTTGTCCCTGAACTTCTGCCAATTATCATCGTCCTAGCACGTCCAGAAGCACCGAACTCGCCAAAGAACTGGAAATCCCCCCAACTCCACCAAAGAGAGCAGATCCGTTCCGGTTATGTCAAACTTATCTAGAACTTGTGTTTATTATCCCAATCAAGTTTCATCCCGATCTCTCCACTCGAAGCGTTTTCCAAGATTTCCGGTTTCCAAGATTTCTGTATCCCCCCCTCCAACCTCTTATGTCCCCGGATCCGATTCGAATTGAAAATGGAGCATCTGACAAATAAGATCTTTCTATATATCAAATTTCATTAAGATCCGATCACACATTCGTAAGATAAAGATACTTCAATTTTCACGTTTTCTAAGATTTCCGGTTTCCCCCTTCCACTCCCCCCAATGTCACCAGATCTATTTGAGATTTAAAATGAGAGCTCTAAAGTACAAGATCCTTCTAAATATCAAATTTCATTGAGATCTGATCACCCGTTCGTAGGTTAAAAATACCTCATTTTTTCTAACTTTTCTGAATTACTCCCCTCCCCCCAATTCCTCCAAAGAGAGCGGATCCGGTCCGGTTATGTCAGTCATGTATCTTGGACTTGTTCTTATTCTTTCCACCAAGTTTCATCCTAACCTTTCCGCTTTAAGCGTTTTCAAAGATTTCTCCCCCTCCCCAACTCCCCCAATGACACTGGATATGGTAGGGATTTAAAATGAGAGATCTGAGTTATGAGGTCCTTCCAAATATGAAATTTAATTAAGATCCGATCACTCCTTTGTAAGTTAAAAATACCTCATTTCTCTAATTTTTCAGAATTAACGCTTCCCCCTCCCCAAACTTCCCCAAAGAGAGCAGGTCCGTTCTGGTTATGTCAATCACGTATCTAAGACTTGAGCTCATTTTTCCTACCAAGTTTCATCCTGATCCCTCCACTCTAAGCGTTTTCCAATATTTTAGGTTCCCCCTCTCCAACTCCCCCCAAAGTCACCAGATCCGGTCGGGATTTAAAATAAGAGTTCTGAGACACAATATCAATCTAAATATCAAATTTCATTAAGATCGGATCACCCGTTCGTAAGTTAAAAACACTTAATTTTTTCTAATTTTTCCGAATTAACCGTCTCCCCCCCCAGATGGTCAAATTGGGGAAACGACTATTTCTCATTTAATCTGATCTTGTTCCTGATACGCCTGCCAAATTTCATCGTCCTAGCTTATCTGGAAGTGCCTAAACTAGTAAAACCGGGACAGACAGACCGACAGAATTTGCGATCGCTATATGTCACTTGGTGAATACCAAGCGCCATAAAAAGGGATGTCCATTGTTGTTCAAGGTTAGCAACTGAGGTTTCCTGTATGAAGTTCTCGATAAATGCGATTCCAGTGGTTTGCATTTTCGTTTTGTTCTGATACCATTTTCGAACGGTTTCGAATGCTCTTTTTCAAAATAATAAAAAAAATTTGAAGGCTCTTTTTCAAAATTCCTCAAAAGTTGTTTTCAAAAGAACATTTTGCATTTAATATTAATCAAAATAATAGTTACCATTTCTGAATCAACTAGAAATGGCTGATTTTTTCTCACAAGACTGTTTTTTAACACGCATTTTAAATTTTTTGTAACAATGGGCCGTAGTTCGCTCTTTACTAGGTTGCAAAAAAAGTAATAAAAATGAAAAAACAATGTAAAACTTAAAACTTTCTAATTATAATGAAGAAAAGAAAAAAAAAAAATTACCGCGATGAACTATTTTTTTTTCTCTAGTTTGCTATATGCTGCTTCACAGTTAGTATACAACCATATTCAGCACCAATAATGCCTACGTAAGCTAATATATTATCTTGTTACTTATAAGTTTATTTAACTAAATAGAATATTAACAAATAAACCCCACCAATAAACTAACCAATCATGAAGGCTGGATGTGGTACTAGGATATAAAATGGTATATAACAGATAAAACAGTATATTGTGTTGTACATGATAAACACTGGTGTCAGAGAATTTTTTCTCTTTTGTTCTGCAATTCATAGCAAATTTACTATCTTATTGGCAACGCATTTTTCAAGATGATTTAATGAGATCATTAGCACAGATTATTCCAACTAATTAGATTATCAGCCTCGTTTCATCTCGTTGACATTCTGAACTATCCTCTCTTCTTAAAGAAATTATCAAGAATAATCAAACATACAATAGATTGTCGCAAATTTTTATGCATTGAATATTTGATAGTTTTTATAAACATATGAAAACTAGTTTTATATAACTTGGTAGTTATATAAAATGTTAGATAAATAGTTATTTTTAACTATTATTATTAAAGTATTAGATTAGATATTTTTATGTAACATTTGTAATGTTAAATTTACAATTTTGCGCATAGACACAGGGGGATTGAAGGGATCGACAAAATATGACCGAGAATACTATCTTCTCACACATTTACTTCATTAGCGCCTTGCTGTCTATTTCTTTTTCTTTTTTCTGAAATCATTAGGCCTATTGAATGTGTTAAAGTAAGTATGAAACCCTGTGATGGCAAAGTGAATTGATCTCTGCTTGGCAATATTGCAAAAATTGCAGGGAGATAAGCGTCTCCAAACCAACAAACACAAAAATAAGAAGGAAGTAAGCAAAAATTCATTATTCTTGTTTTGTAGATGTTTTTTTCTAGTATGATAATGTATTGTCCTATCGGTAAAAAAAACAACTACAAATCTAAAATATTTTCTACTAAAAACTGTCGTTAAGAGCTTGAAACAGATTAAGGAAAATCAATACACGGCAACCTATCCATTTTGCAGGAAAAAGAAAAAACATTTAACAATATGACTTGTCTGACATATACTGTTCAGATGTACCCATGAGAGGCAAATATACTTCTAACGTTTATTTATTTATTTTTAATATTTTTTTTTCGCTCAAATTTCCTGCAAAACAAAAAGATTGCTGTGATTTTCGTTTCTAGAGTAAATTTGGATTTTACCCATGTCAATTTTAACTTTCTTTAAATATTCTTTTACCATTAAAAAAGAGTTTTGATAGCAACAAACAGGTTGGGGTCGTTGGATTTATATTATTCTGCGAAGTTCTGTACAAAAAAAAACACGTAAGAAATGAATTTTCGACGTTCCGTACGTTAAGCATGTTCTTCTGTTTGTGTAAAACGGATTAACCATATAATTACGTAAAATTTGCTCTACTATTTAATTTTATCATTGAGAATCCAGTTTAACACTGCTTCAGAGCACATCTGGTAACTTCACTAAATTACTAAGAAAGTTCTTGATGTAATTTATTTTGAGCCTTCTTTCATACAGCGAGTCAAAATGACTTCAAGGAAAACTGGACCTCGTGGCTGAAAAAGAGAAATAATTGTGTTAAATTGTGGCCACTCAGCATAATAGTAAAGCATTGCACTGGTATGTTAATAAATTGGGAGGGAGTTGTCAATCTGGAATTGTTCTAGTTAAAAATAAGAACGGTGCCACAATGAATGAAAAGAAAAGAATTGAAGAGAGCTGGGTGGAACATTTTGAGAATGTGCTAAACTTACCAGGACGACATTTTTAATCACTAGGTGAATAATCACTAGTGATTGCTAAAATCACTTCCGTATACCAAAAATTGTGTTTATTACTTCATAGCCACCATATTTCGAAAACAAATTTACAGTACTATCCGTGCCCAAAGCCTTAAGTGCTAAAACGTTAAAGCAATTAGGTGCTATATATAGTGATAACATTGTTGCCAATAAGGTTGGAAGTGATGTTGAAAAATGGTCTGCTTTCGAATCAGTAGCTTGGCAAGCCTGCAAGGGCACTGGGAGGATATGATACCGCATGGGAAAGTAAAACTGTCTTAGACTTATATACTGTAGATGATTAAATAAATAAAAAGAAATCTTTTTTTAACTTAAAGTAAGGAGCAGCATTAAAACTTAAAACGAACAGAAATTGTTTCGTATATGAGGGGATTAGTTTTAATGCTGCTTCTTACTTTCAGCTGAAAAAACTGTATTTTTTATTTAATGTCTTATCGATTTTCAAATGATGCCAGGAAATCCAGCTCCCCTACATGGAAAATTCCCTCCCCACAGAAAATTCCTCGAAGTAAAGCTCCTCCCTTGTAAGATATCCTCCCTCCCGGAAAATTCTCCCCGGACCTTGTTGAAAATCCCCCATCCGTGGAAAATTTTTCCCGAAAATCCCCTCAACCTCAGTGGAAAGTTGCTTCCGCTGAAAATTCACACATGGAGAATTTCTTCCCTGGAAAATGTCCCCACCCTTTGAAAAAATGCTCAAGAAAGTTTAAATCCCGCTGAAAACTTCCCCTGGAATGTCTCCACATATTAAATTTAGTCAGTAAAGACAAAGCAAGACAAATAAAAAAACAAAACAGTTCTGCATAGGAATCCCAGCAAATTCTTCCGGTGCAAAAATTTCTCCTAGAAAGGCCACCCCTGGAAACTTCCCTCCCCATAGAAAATTATCACAGTGGAAAATATTCCAAAGAATAAAATTTCCCCCCCCCCCCCAATAAAAATGTCTGTATACTTCTGAGTAACAAATACTAAATGTAAACAATGGGTAAATTTCGCAACTTACAGCTCTTTCCCCATAATTTATGCGGGGTCATGGTATCGCCACAGGCATAGCTATTGGATCTTTCAACTATATTGAACAAAATGGCTATCTCAAAATTTTGGTCGAAAGACTTAGGAGAAAAAGGGGGCGTGGGAGGGATATGCCCTGCAATATTTTTGGTCACTTAAAAAGCGCACTACAACTTTTGATTTCCAATCAAATCACTGATATGCTAGGATCAACAATTTTACGATTACCCCTGGAAAAAAAATGAACAAAAAATGAACAAATATCCGTGTTTCTGGCAAACCTTCCTGCTGGCAAAGAAAAAAAAAATACATTCCTCATTTTTTTATAGGAGCTTGAAACCTCTATTATAGGGTTCTCTAATATGCTCAATATGCTGGTTTTATTTTTGTTAAGATCGCTTGACATTTTGGGGGTGTTTTTCCTCTTCTTCAAAGATTGGGCAAATTTTTCTCAGGCCTGTGACTTTTTGTGGGTAACATTATCCTTAATGAACTTGATATATTTCGAATCAGCATAAAACTTTGATTCACGCCAAAGGTAACCAGATTTACTTCAACATGTTCCAAGTCATAAAGGCATCAAGCATAATGATACTGCTGATTTACTAGCAGCTAAGGCTTCTTTGTTTAACCCAAGTCCTCCCTCTGACCTCAATTCACGATGTATTACTAGGCAAAGATCTAATGTTAATCACAGTAAATTGATTTTATCCCCCTTTCATACTAGATTATATACAGCGCTGTATTACCGTCTGGAATCAGGTGCCATTCTTCTCAAGAATTTGTTATTTAATTGGAAGTTACATCATTTTCCCTCCATGCCGTGTCTGCTTCTCAACTGATGAAGCTATCCAGCACCAGCATGTCTTTGTCTTATTTGATTGTCAGCCACTGAGTGTGGAGACTATTTCCCTCAAGTGCCTCTGCTACACGACTGTACCATATACCTACACTGCAATCCTGAATTCTAACCTGCCTTGGCACAATGATAGAAAGATATTTAAGGTATCTATTGATATCTTAAAGAAGAGACGAATTGATTAGTGATCATTAAAGCACAATGAAGACAATAAAAAAGGGGTTAATTCAGCAAATGCATTGGAATGTGCAGAAGAGAGTGGGAAGAGTGGTATATGTACCGGCCGGCATTGGCCTTAAACTGCTGGGAATAGGTAGCTCATGTACCCGCACTTCCTACAACCCATCAACAGAATTAAGAATTTTAACAGGGAGTACTGGCTATTAATTGACAGGATGCATCTTTATTTCCAGGGTCTTGGTTACAGACGAGGATGAGGAATTTACAATTATTTGAAGATATATTTTGGGGCGTCAAAGGGGCGAAAGGATTAATTGGTAGTTCATATACCCTCCATACAAATTTTAGAACAAGAACATATTTTCTTTCCAATCCATCTTTAAAACCATCGTTTCCGTGAGTATAAGTGAGATTGACCCTCTAAATATGTTGTTAGAGAGAAATAGATAGAGATAGACAGAGAACGTGAGAGGGAGAGAGGGTGGTAGAGAGAGTGAGAGAGAGAAAGAAAGAAAGAAAGAGAGAGAGAGAGAGAGAGAGAGAGAGAGAGAGAGAGAGAGAGAGAGAGAGAAACCCGGCCACTAAAATGGTTTCTCAATCTGTATTAGGCGTATTATTATGGATATTATTCAATATTTTTCGGATACCACATAAATATCAGAACAGAAGAAAATCGAATTAACTATCTAGAAGCTTTAGACTTTTGTAGATAATTAATAAATTATTATTACTTACCTTTATACGAAGTTTCATATTTCATAGTAGGACAACCTTTTTCCTGCAACATAAAATTCGGCTTAGAAATGTAACTTTACTTATGTAATTTTTTTTTAAAGTTTGATCAGGTTTGTATTTTGCAGCAATAAGAAGCTCTGCTACTCTATGCTATAAAAAACTGCTATGTTATTTTGTTTTTTCCTCTTTTTAGTTTGAACAAACTAACATTTCGTAAGTGTCAAATTGTCAAAATGGCAGGTTTCCGCTAGGTATGAAGTAAAGTTACGCCAGAATTTTAAGTTTTTGCAGCTTTGTGATTTATTAGAAAAAATTTCCTCTTCCAGGGAAATTTAAATGATTTCCTTTGGATTGTTACTGAAGCTGAATGACTATTTGTTAATCCCCGATAGACCTGTCTGCATCTAATAGCCAGTTTATTTATCTGTTAATGAGATTATTTTTGCAACGAGGGACGACAAAAATAGTTGAATTGTTTGCTAAACTTAAAATCTTTACTGAACACACAACATAATGCAAGGCGAGCGGCACACCACCAGGTACATCTTTGATAGCTCGTCCTGTCTGTAACACAATGTGAAAAGGCCTTCAAGCATTTTATTACTTGTCGCCATATTTCTGTAAGGCTGGTGTTCTTAATCACTATTTTCAACACTGCGGGGAATGTTATATTGCCCAAGCACATGATTTGTATTTTGCTGGATATAATTAAGATTAGACAGTGGAAGAAACTATGCCTGGGTTAGGAAATCTAAATCGGCAAAACCAATAGGGACCATTGGTAAATTTCTAATAAACCTTACTCAATGATCAGCACTTTGGAATAAAGTGATTGTTTCAAAATATTTTTTGTTATTTAGCTTATGATTGTTTATATTGTCTAACTACTTTCTTGCTTGTCCATGGATTCCTCTGCTTAGTTTATTTTGTTTGGTTCATTTATATTCCCTGTGTCCCGGTCGTCATTTGTATCCCGGTGTCCCGGTCTGTATATACATTCGTTTTTTAGTTTTGTTTTTCTCCTTTATTTTTTTCCTTTTTTATTTTTTTTCTTTTTTAGTTTATTTAGATTTTTAGATTTTTTAGTTTTTTTATTAGTTTTTAGTTTTTTTTTCTTTTTAGTTTTTTTTGTAGTTTTTACCTTCTTTTTAGTTTTTTTAGTTTTTTTTTTTACTTATGTCCTGGTCGTCATTTATACTCCCTGTGTCCCGGTGCTTTGTTGATTGCTAATCGAACATTCCTTTTGTCCCGGTCGCTTTCTCTTTGAGTGTCGTCATTTATTTTTTTCTTTTTTAGTTCTTACCTTTTTTAGTTTTTTTTTGTCTTTTAGATGAACATTTTTTTTAGTTTTTTTTCCTTTTTTTCTTTTTAGTTTTTTATTGGTTTTTACCTTTTTTTTTAGCTTTTTTAGTTTTTTTTCGTTTTTTCTTTTTACTTTTTTTTTAGTTTTTATCTTTTTTATTTTTTTTTATTTTTATTCTTAATTTTATTAGTTTTCTTTTTCTCTTCTATTTTTCAGTTTTTTCCTTTTTTTTAGTTTTTTTTTAGTTTTTATTTTTCTTAGTTTTTTACCTTTTTTTAGTTTTTTTAGTTTTTTTAGTTTTTTAGCCTTTTTATTTTTTTTTATTAGTTTTTAGTTTTTTTTGTAGTTTTTGCCTTTTTTTAGTTTTTTCAGTTTTTTTTTTAGTTTTTAGTTTATTACCTTTTTTAGCCTAACCAGGATTTGAACCTGGGACCTTCATTCTCCGTTCTGACACCCTCTCTCACCGAGTGACTACTCCAGCATGTTCATTTTGGTGTTTTAAATGGTATATTATTAACCAAATTAATGTGTTTTACAATATACTAAGCATCGTCATAACAAAAATGACGACAACTAATTTCATGACGTCAGCCGACACAGAAACATGACGTCACCTGATCCACAGACAGACAGACAGACAACTTATTTTTATATATATAGATATATATATATATATGCATATATATTTATCGTTTGCAGCAAAGTGCGAGTTAAATATTAAATGCATAAAAAGAAGGGAGTTGATAGATGAGGCCCTTCCCCTGTTTAAGATAAACTCTGTATGTTTCAGTTTTTCATTATCTTGTTGACTTTGGTGGGAAAAACCTATCTTTTGTATATTAAGTGTCTGACTGTTTTGTGTTCGTCTCTATTGGAAAGATGTTCATCCATTCTCCCCAAACACCATTTATTGTTGTTTGATCTCTTTTGCTATTGAAATGGCACCCTGAAATTGAAATTAATTGTTGTTGTTCTGACAGACTTCTGCATTTCGTTTGGTGTCTTGATCAATCCGGCCACCCCCTAAAAAAATAAAACACCACTAACAAAAAAAAATTGTCATTGAACAATAAGCTCTATGAGAAGAATAAAATATAATAAACTCACTTCTCTTTCCACTTTCCTATGAAAATGTTAATGAATCTTCTCACAAAAGACCCCTACCCTGATATGGTTGGGACTGTATTAGTTTACTTCAACTGAAGAAAACCAACAATTATTATACCTACCATTTTAAAATGAAGGTGTGCTATTAAATGTATTTATAAATCTAAAATAGTCAGTGTAGAATATCTTGATAAAATGACTCATCAGTTAAGTGTCAATCGTAGAAAAAGAATAAAGCAAAACAGAAATCACGAGTACTTACCTTTGCAGAATGAAAATCAATATTTGTTCTAACTGTTCTGGAATTAAGTCTCTGAAGTGGACGGATATTGCCAGCTATCGCTCCTTTCGGATTAGTAGCATTTCCTGAGTTCAGGGAACGAAGGGAAGAAAGCTGAAATATAAATTTGTCAGGATTACAATTTACGACACCCGTCCTAAGATTTGGAATCTTACTTATTTGAATCAATTTTTGTGTATATTTAGCAGTCAGCATATTATATTGCTTTGTCAAACTTTATTCCATATTGGTTTCCGATCGTTGCGTGCTTTCATGGGTACAAGCCTTTTTGAAAACATGTTGTCCGAACACAGCGTTCTGTTAGTAGTTCTATGGATGCAATTTATAGTTCTCTTTAGTAAACATTTCATAGGTGGCGCAATAGTGCTGCCTGAATAAAAAAGCAACATGGCTTTAATTTATTTTTTTTTCTTTTCATCAGGCGACTACATGTGGAAGGAGCTATCGTGAAAGCTCCTGGGGAGGCTCATTTGATTGTAATTTCAATATTCTAGTACCGTTTGTAGGAATTGTAACTGATTTGAGATCAACCAGCCATCCTCCTGCCCTCTTTACCCCCGCAGCCCCTGAAGATATCGGATGAGCATTCTGAGATATCTAATCTGTTCACCATAGTCTAAATGTCCAAAAATATGTCTCTAGGGATGACTTAACCCCCCCCCCCACACACACACAACGCCTTGGGACAAGGGCTATGAATTATGCAGGTTGCCCATTGCTTACTTGTAAATTTTATCACTGAGAAAATGGGCAGGTTTTATTCAAGTTGTCCGAAAAGGATAAGGGTTTTGAAGGAAAACTTTAAGGGGATGTTGAGAGGGACGTGTCCAGGTTGTAAAAAGACCTATCTGCAATATATCAGGAACGGCTAAAGGTACTAAACCAAATTTGCAGAGAACGTCGAGGGGGATGTTAAACTAAATCAAACGACACTATGTGCATCCAGGCTATCAAACAACTGTATCTTCACTATCTCAGGAACGAAAAAGTGGAATAAGTTAAAAGTGATAAGGATTGTTGAAGGGGATATTGAACTAAATCAAAGGACACTAGGTGCATCCAGGTTGTAAAAACAACGAATCGCATTATCTCAGGAACTGCTAAGGATATTTAGTTGAAACTCGTAGGGCTTGTTGAGGGATTTGGTAAACTAAATCAAAAGACACTCTATATTCGTGCTGTCAAAAGGACGTATCTGTAGTATCTTATGAACTGCATTTCGATTTAAACCAAAAGACTATTTTGCATTCAGGTTTTCAACTGGAATATCTCAGGAACATCTAAATGCCTTGAAAATATCGGGGGATGTTGAAAGGGTTTTGAACTAAATCAAAAGGCACTATGTGCATCCCGATTGTCAAAAGGACGTATCCATAATATCCCAGTAGTGTCTGGGGTAAATACATCAAAATTACATCTAGGATGTCGAAATGGTTTATATGCGATATATCAAGGAAGGCTGAGGGTATTGAACTTTCTGCTAAAGTTGAGGAGGGTGCTGAGCTATGTCTACGGGTTGTATCAAGGTTGTCAAAAAGGCGAATCTGCAGTATCGCAGGAACAGCTAAAGGTATTAAGCGAAAACTCTCAGGGAATACTGACAGGAGTGTTGAAATAAACCAAAAGACACTATGTGCGTCCAAATTGGCAAAGGAACGTATCTATATTATCCCAAGAGGTACCGAAAGTAGATCTAGGTTGTCAATAGTGTGTCTTCAATATCTCAGGGAAGACTAAGGGTATTGAAATTTATTCTGAAGTTGAGAGGGATGTTCGGACACGAGTTGCATTCAGGTTGTTCAAAAGGATGAATCATGCTATATATCAGGAACAGCTAAAGGTATTAAGTGGATACATTCAGGGAATGCTGATGGGAGTGTTGAAATAAATCAAAAGACATTATGTGTGTCCAAATTGTCAAAAGGACGTACCTTCAATATCCCAGTAACGGTTAAGGGTACCAAAAGTGGATCTAGATTGTCAATAGTGTATCTACAATATCTCAGGGAAAACTCAGGGCATTAAAATTTACTGAGCTTATAAAGTTGAGAGGGATGTTGAGACATGGGTTGCATTCAGATTGTCCAGAGGATGAATCTGCAATATCTCAGGAACAGCTAAAAACATTAGGTCGAAACCTTTAGGGTATGCTGGCGGGGCGTTGAAATAAATCAAAAGACACTATGTGCATCCTGAATGTCAAAAAGACAGATCTATAATATCCCAAGAACGCCTAAGGGTACCAAAAGTGGATCTAGGTTGTCAAAACGGTGCATCTGCATTATCTCATGATATGCTGGTGGCTTTAATTTTTTAATATATATGAGGGGGATGTCAAGCTATATCAAAAGACACAATTTGTATCAAGGTTGTCAATAAGATGTATCTGCAATTTCTCAGATACGTCTAAGGGTGTAAATTAACAGCTTAAATCACCTGACTGAAAGTTCGAGAGAATATTAAACCGAAGAAGCAAGTAGACTTTAGTGGGGGGAGGGCACAAAGAGGTCTTATGAAGTAGAGTAAATTTTTGAAGAACAATATGGTTGGATTAGTTCTTTATGGATTTTTATTTATTTGCTTAGAATTTCAGGCCATGGAAGAACCTCAATTAGATTTTCAGAACTATGGGAGCCTCAACGGAAACAAATCTAGTTGGATTGATTCTTAGAAGACCTTTTTTTTATTTAAACAACAAAGCAGATGTCACTAAATAAGCATAAAATACATCTAATTAAATAAATAAGTAGTTAACATATAAAATAATAAAATAATGCTTTTGTAGTAAAATGGTCGATCAATTTTCTTCTATATTCAGGGTTATAATAGAATTGGGTTAGGACGGTCTCAGCCCTATAGAAGGCTAAAAATTGAAGAGCTAATTAAAGAAAAGAAAACAGCAGAAGTAAAGTTAATTAATAATTAAAGCTTAAATGTACAGAAGCCACTATCAATGAATAAATGAGACCCAAAGTGAATAGAAATTACATAGAACAAGTCAACCCTAAAACGAATAGAAATTATCACAAACGAGAGAAGGCTAACACCATCTAAGCTGTAAGAGGCCAGAGCGTCATTTGCGGTCTAGTGAAAACAAAATACGTTTTAAACATTTTTCCGTTGAACGTTCTTACATCCCGTTGAACACAGGGATGAATACCATTATATACTAAACGGTCACTCTACTTTCGCTAGTTCTTTTCAGTAATTTTGGTTATTATTCTTATTTTCTGTCTTTTTATTGTTGATATTTTGACAAATAAAAACCACTGTGCTCAAAATAAAAATTGTTTTCAACAAAGCGGAAATGTAGCTCTGGCCTTTAGAAGGCTTAGGTGGCGCCAGCCACTCCTGTTCGTGGTAATTTCTATTTATTTTGGGTCTCATTTATTCGCTGATAGTGGTTTATGTTCATTTTAAATTATTGCTTTACTTCATTTCTGTACGTCTCTGGTTTAAAATAGCTCTTTACGTTTTCTTGGGAAATCTCTTTTTTATCTTTAAAAAGATTTTTTATCTTTTCCAAAGACGCTCAAATTAAGCGTCTAGCAAAACTTAATATCAAGCCAATTCTTGGCTTAAGTCCAGTTTCATTAATCGTTTTATTAGGGCACGCCCTCGTATTGTCCAGTTTGCTAAAAGGGCTACTATCAACAATGGCTTTCTTGGTGGTAATTTCTTATGGGTAGATTTGTTAGTCCTTTTAGGGTGCTTTCTAGCCTATTTTCTATAGAAAGATAGAAAGATACTTTATTTCGTGATTAAACTAGATCAAATTTAAAAAGAAAAAAATAATACAACTAAGTGTCCATGAGCAATTGTGTTCATTCATGACAAAACCCTATACAGCTTGCTTATGGAAAAAAAAAAATCTTAAACACTATAAACAGGTCATAAAGTTAATACGCGTAGTTCACAAGTAGAGGTATATATAGGCTATACTCTTAACCGTAGTGTTTTCAATGTTTCTAATGAGAATAAAAAAAAAGAGGACCTATGGTTTAGTTATATTTTCTCTAAATTACCTTCCCGACTGACCTGTTCTGTCCATTATAGGTGTATGTATACGGCCATCATCCTATAGACTAGTAAAACTGATACCCGTACAAACTTGAATAGAGACTTTTGATTTTGTCCAGTTTATTCCACAACATTTGACAAGTTCTTAAAAACGCATCTACAGGATATATCTTATTTAGTGGAAGACGAATTATGCAGAATAATCAAAATGCCCATGATATAAAAATCTTTTCCTGGATAAATAACTATTTTTTTATTTTCTTGGTATGCATATGAACAATATAGACCCTTTAAAGGTAATAAAACAGACTTTCCATGAAGTGACGAACCACTCCCAGCTTCATGCCACCTTACAAATTTGTTACAAAATATCCATAATCAGCATTTGACATTCGTGCTGAACTGTAAAGATTTTCAGGTAGAACTTGTCTATAACTTCAGATGTGTTCGTGCTTTATCAGTTTGGAGAATCAATTTTCTTTTTGATTCTTGCAAACTCCCGAATATGAAGAATTATGTCTTAGAATTCTGAAGGTGACAAGATCGGGGACAAAATCCTCTCAACTTACTCTATAAAAAAGATGAGTGGCTTGAAATACCGTGGCAACAATTTATATTTAGTTGAAGCTAGTTGCAAAATAAATTCTTATGTTCAAAACGCGAGAAAACGTTATCCAATTGTTACTATTACCCATAAACCAAAAATTAATTCTTTTTTAAAAAGTGAGATTAAATAATGAAGTAACAGCTAAAATAAAAGTGGAAATTATGATTTATAAAAAAGAGATTTCCACCCCTCAACTCTCAGCCTTTATGCTAAAGTTTGATATATGTGTTTTTTTGGAGTATTCTAGATTGCTACAAATATAGCCAGTTGACAATTTACTATTACTACTAACAACTCACTGCAGCACCAAGCCGCCTTAGGCCAACACTGCTACGCACACTCATCATTCAGCCCAATCTATTCAAAGCATCCCACTCTACACCCTCCCAAGAATTTTGCCATTTTCATAAAAATGCTCCATCCAACCTCGACATTGTCATATTTCAAGGTCTCCAGTTTAGTAAACAAATATTCGTAGAAAGTATGTCTTAAATTCTCATCCTAGAGTGTACCAACGTCATAACTTCCAGAAAAGTAGTTACCCTTCCTAAAAGACGGGAAAAGACTTCCCGGCAATTGTTAAGGAGAAAATTTACCAGTTGCCTTCATGACATTTGAGCAAACAATTTTATTGCTAAAAATAAATACAAACTAATGAGTGTGTCGCGATAAGACAATTGAGATTTTTACAACGTTGGTTTTTGATCATAGCATTCATGCGTGAAGCATTAAGATAAAAACAATCCAAAAACTAGTGTAAAGAATGGGAGGTTGGAGCAGATCCAGCCATCCTTGACATCAACGTTTCAATGTCGCTATTTACTGTCATTAAAAAACCCGGTTATTTCATTACTTTTTTTTTGTTTTCAATATCCTAATCAGTGCTGTTCTAAATATGAGGGAGAGGCTGCCATCCTCAACCCTCTGCTTTTTTTCTAAATTTTAACTTTTCTATAAAGAAAAGCTCGTTCTGGTGCATTTGATATCATCAATGAAACAAGATTTTCTTAAATATGAGAGAGGCTGCCTCCTCTAGTGAATGTTAACAAACATAATATTTTCTGTGTGTGAGGTGATCTGACTCTTTCTCAGCCCCCGCTCTTTTCAATAAAGTACTGAAAAGTGCATTTTGCTAATTTGTTTTTAAATGCTTCTCGTTCAAAATCGACATCATTGATTTGATCGGCATTAAGACCGAGCGTCGACAAAATCGACGTTCTAATTGACAAAGTCGATATTTCTGTTTGAGTAGTCTTTCCTAAAGAATCAGAGCAAAAAGTCGAACTTCAGCGTAAACAGGAAGGGTTAAGGAAGGACCCGCCTCCCTAATATACAGAATGATTTCTGTTCATTTTAATGTTTTAATGTTGTTACTGTTTTTTCGTTGAAAAACTTGTTTTTTTTAAATTTAAGTTCTGATCTTTTTTCAAATAATGCTGGGGGCAGGGATAGGCCAGGTTGATAAACTTTATATATATTTTAAATCAGCATAAAAATGTATCTATGGTTATCAAAACCATGTTTTAAGAGTTTCGGTTACTATTGAAGCTCGTAGCTCCTTACTTGCAGTTCGTTATCACGAACTGTTTCAAACACATTAATATTAATTTTTCCTACATGGAGGTGAGCAAGTTCCGTAGCTAATTATGGCACTTGTGACGAGAGATCGGATCTGATCCAGTTTCTAAGATTTCCGGTTTCTAAGATTTCTGTTTCCCCCCTCCACCCTCCCCCCAATAACTCCGGATGTGATCGGAATTGAAAATGAAGGATCTGACGTATGATATTTATCTATATATCAAGCTTCATTAAGATCCGATCACCCATTCGTAAGATAAACATACCTCAATTTTCACGATTACCCTCCCTCCAATCCCCCAGATGTCAAATATGGGAAACGACTGTTATCAAGTCAACGTCTGCAGGTCCCTGACACGCCTACCAATTTTCATCGTCCTAGCATATCCAGAAGCACCAAACTCGCCAAAGCACTGGAAATCCCCCCCCCAAAAAAAATCCCACAAAGAGAGCGGATCCGGTTCGGTTATGTCAATCACGTATCTAGGACTTGTGCTTGTTCTTCCCGCCAAGTTTCATCCGAATCTCTCTACTCTAAGCGTTTTCGAAGATTTCTGGTCTCCCCCTCCAACTCCCCCCTAATTCACCGGATCCGATCAGGATTTAAAATAAGAGCTCTTGGACGCAAGGTCCTTCTAAATATCGAATTTCATAACGATCCGATCACCCGTTCAAGATAAATATACCTCATTTTTTCTAATTTTTCCAAATTAACTGTCCTTCCAACAACAATCATTTGTCTTACTGGCAAATAAAATTATTCTCAACTAGCTCATTCGCTCGCTTCTCCCCCCCCCCCAGAATGGTCGAATCGGGGAAGCGACTATTTCTAATTTAATCTGGTCTGGTCACTGATACGCCTGCCAACTTTCGTCGTCCTAGCGACGATGAAATCGTCGCTAGGATGATTATCTGGAATCTGCAATTGCCCGCAAGTGCCCGAACTAGTGAAACCGGGACCGACAGACAGACAGACCGACGGACAGAAATTACGATTGCTATATGTCACTTGGTAATTACCAAGTGCCATAATCAGCAAAAAATTAACTAATACACACGGTACAATACAGTCTAAAGATTATCATTAATCCATTACGCCATTAAGATTGCAAACTGCATTGATTTCATACAGTCTGTAAGATTGCTCGGCGTATTAAGGGTGTTTTCGCTCTTTTTTTGAAAATATGGCAAATTTTCTAAGGCTCTTAACTTGTGGTGGGTAGTATTAAATTTAATTCTTTTCATGTGTTTATTGTTATCAAATTCTTTATTTTAGAGTTCGGTTACTATTAAGCCGACTCGATTTTTACTCACGGTGCTTTACCACGAACTGCTTGATAAGGATCTTAATTACTTTATGTTGAAATTCAATGTCATAAGTTCATTTTCTTCCTTATAAAAAATAAGGAGATAAGCGGGTTTGCACCGGTGACATCTCGATCTGGAATTGACTGCTCTATCAATGACCTATGAGAGATGTCTACTTCCCAAAAACCATACTATATGTTAACTTATGGGCAACTTTCATGATTTGAAGCCCTTCCCCATGGGGCTAGGGGGGATCATGTTATCCTTAAAGATATAGTTTTTAGATCTTTCAAATATGTTGAAGAAAATGATCATCTCAAAATTTTGATCGGATGATTTTTTTTTTTGGGGGGGGGAGAAAGGAGGGAGAGGGATGCTAGTTGCCTTTCAATTTTTTTTGGTCACTTAAAAAAGACACTAGAAGTTTTAATTTCCGTTTAAATGAACCCGCTCCTAATCTTCTAGCACCATTGGTTTCACCCGATCACCCCTGAGAGGAACAAAAAAGCTGATATACAATCCAAGAATTTTCAATCGATAGTCTTAATCCCTATTTCCGTAGAAGTTATTATTTGCGACGCAAAGGGACAGAAATCAACTCTTTGTTCTGGCGCGACCTCTTTTGATATTTAAAAAAGGGATTAAACCTTTACTTGCTAATTCGAATGAACTCTCTTTTGATAATATATGACTACTGGTGTGATATAATCATTCCCGGAGAAAAAACAAACACGCACGTGGAAAAAAAACTTCTCTGGAAAAGTAATAGATTTCAATTTTTTGGATAGTGGCTTTAGGGCTCTCATGCATATTGAATTTCTTTTAATAGTCTTTATCAAGGTTACACTCTCCATTTCGGGAAATTTTAACCCCCTTTTATAACATTATAAAATTTGTAATCTTTTTGTAAGTAAAATTAAATTAACAGATTTTGAATATTTAGAATCAGCATGTATAGTGGTTTTTTTTTGTTGCATATTGTATATTTTAATCAAAATTTTTTGTGAGTTTCGGTTTCTGTTGATAAGGCTCATTCTCTACGTAGTTTTTTTTTTACTACAAAATGTTTGATCAAGGCTCTCCTAAGTGTCAGGGAGGCTACCACTCACTCCTTCAACCTCTCTTTCTTGCATTCGAGTTTAATATTCAGATAACAGTGCATCGTGAATAATATTTCTTGAGAAAGTGTAATCTTTCAACAAGTATTTTTGAGGTGGGGGGATGTCTGTAATATAAAAAATTAATTCTGAAATGAAATAATGAAATCTATCAAAAATGAAGATACTGGCTTGCTATTTATTTGAGAAGGAACTTCAATAATAGTTGTATTATAAACTTTGGATAGATGATAGGGGTTATATTATTCAAATAGATGGATTGATAATCTAAATAATTTTTGGCCTTCTATAGGGGTGAAGCAATTCTGACCCATTATGTTACAACCTTGACCATTGACAAATATTGGCTGATAATTTCATTAATTGAATAAATAAAGCTGATTTTCTATTGTAATTTCTGTTCGTTTTGGGTGAATTAACTCATCAGTAGTGATTTATAGTCGTTAGCTTGAATATTTCATTAATTATTTCCGCTTGTTTTGGTTTAATGTCGCTCTTTGCTTTTGTTTTAAAAGTTTCTTTTGAGGAAAATCTTTGCTTTAACTAATTTATGTTGGTTTTAAGTTGACTTTGTTTTTCTATTGGTTAATGAAAACAATATTTTAAAACTTTTGTTCATTTTGTTTAAACAAGTAAATCTTGAACTCATCCGTTAAAAAGAGTTCTGTTTTTTTTGTTTTTTTTTTTAATAAAAAGAGGACGTCAAGAAACAACGTAACAAGATATGCTTCTGCTTGAGGTCCCCTTGGTTCTGAAACCCAGATTTAAGTGTCCTTTACGGCCTGAAATTGCAGATATGCCCTTTTTACAACCTAGGTGCACATAGTGTCTATGGACTTTGATCAACCTTTGATCAACATTTTCTGAGATATGCTCTTTTGCCAGCTTGGATGCAGAAATTGTCTTTTGATTTGGTTCAACCTCCCCCTCAACATTCACTAAAAATGTTAAATTCGTATACTTAGTCGTTTCTTAGATCTTATAGATGCGCCGTTTTGATAAACAAGATACACTGAGTGTCTTTTGAATAATTTGATCATCACCCTCAACTGTGCCCTTGAGTTTCAGCTGAATGCTCTTAGCTCTTCCAGGAATATTGCAGATAATTCCCTTTTACAGCTTCGATACACATAGTGTTTTTTGGCTTAGTTAATATCCATTCAACATTTTCTGAAAGTTTCAACTTAATATCTAAATTCATTCCTGAATGTTGCGGATATGCCCTTTGGACAACCTTGAAGCCCACAGTGTGCTCTGCCTTATATCAACATGACCTACAAATTTCAGCTCAATATACTTAGCTTTTCCTGAAGTATAGCGGATACGCTGTTTAGACAAAATAGATTCAAATACTGGTTTTTGATCTAGTTGAAAATCCCCTAAATTTTCAACTCGACGCCCTTAAACGTTCGCGAGATATTGCATATGCGCCTTTTTTACAACTAGGATGCACACGGTATCTTTTGATTTTGTTTCAAACCCTACTCAACATTTCCTGTAAGTTTCAACTTCAGGTTCAGGACAGTTCCCGAGATGTTGCAGATATACCTTTTTGACAACCTAAATGCACACAGTGTCTTCTGGGTTCTGATTTAGTTCAACATACCCTGAAAGCTTCAACCTAATATACTTAGTTGTTCCTGAAATATTGCAGATACGCCCTGTTGATAACTTTGATTCATACACTGGTTTTTATTCAGTTAAAAATCCACTACAGTACACCCTGAAAGATTCAACGTAATTTCCTTAACTGTCCTAAAATATTGCACATACACCCTTTTGACAACGGATGTGCATAGTGGTCTTAGATTTAGTTCAACATGCAGTGAAAGCTTCAACTCGATACCCTTTGGTATTTGTTAGATATTAGGATGCATAAGCGCCGTTTTGAAAACATGGATGTGTATAGTATCTTTTGATTTAGCTTAACATCCTCCTGAGCATTCTTAAGGATTTAGCAACTTAATTTCCTTAGCTATTCCTTATATACTGCAGATACGTCCTTTTAACAACCTGGATTCACATGGTGTCTCTTTTATTATTTCGATATACCGCTCGACTTTCCCTGAAGGTTTAAACTTGACATCCTTTGCCGTTCCTTAGATATCGGACATATGCTCTTTAGATGACCTGAATATCCCTAGTGTAATGGTTTAGTTAAAGCCTCCCCCTCAACGCGATCTGAATCTTTCAATTAATTCAGTACCCTTACCCATTCCTACAATATTGAAGAAATGCCCTTTTAGCAACCTGGACTCATATAGGGTCTCTTGGTTAGTGCAATATATTCCTCAACATGCCCTGAAAGTTTCAACTTAATACCCTTATCTCAGGTGTTCCTTGATATATTGCAGAAACTCCTTTTTGACAACCTGCTTGCACATGGTGCTCTTTGTTTAAGTCCAACGTCCCCCTCAGTATTGTTTTAAAGTTTCACCTTAGTACCCTTAACCATTTTGAACATCCAAGATTAAACGTGGCCCTCTTTCCCAATAACAAACCCATATGTAACCAATGGCAACTTGCATTATTTATAGCCCTTGCCCCAAGGGTTTTCTTTCCGATTAATCTTCAATACAGTATTTGCTTATAAAAGAACATTAGATGTGCAATTTAGAGCAAAGTATAGAGGAGATCTGCGCTAAAGCGCCCTCCCCTTCCCAAAAACGTTTCTTAAATACTTCGTTATCCCGAGCTGCGCATCGTACGGCTCAAATGCAATGACTCCTTTGCATGAGTTATGCTTTTATTATTTGACATGAACTGTAAGGTTAGTAAGGTTTGTTTGTTTGTGGAGTCTCAAAGAGAAACTTGGAGGAGAAACAGAAAAGGTTATGTTTGACAAAAGACGCAGTTGTGAAAGATTTTAGAGCTCAAACAAAATGTCTAACGTGGAAAGCTCTATAAAATAGGGATGCTTCACAGATATTTAAAGCTTTATAGACTGTAGCAAACTTTCAGAGGAAATCTCAAAGAATAATTGAAAGTGCATTCCTGCACTTATACTTTTGCATGGCTCTTCTGTGCGTATATGACATCGTATATGATGTTTATGCTTGTTTTATCCAACCCATTTTTCAGAAACAAACTTTTTGGTCAGATAAAAGATTCAGTTCTATTGTTGTCTCTCACCTTTCTATTGGCACAACTTTTTTTTCCTCTTTCTATTTAAACAAATTGAACAACGCATGACTGAGATACTCGGAAACAAAAACATGGTGAGCAATAATAGGCCATTATTCTTCGTAAAGTTTGTAAGAAGTATCATGATAAACCAGAAATTCTTTCCGAAGCTTTAATAAGTTCGAATAAACTATATTAATATTAATGTATAATTCAAATTAGCTAAATTAGTTCGAATAAGCTATATTAAAAATATAGCTTTTTAATAATACTGGACGTTTTGCAAGTAAGCTATGAATATCCTACTGTGGAGTAGGGTTTATTGACTTCTATCCTAAGGTTGAAAGGCCTAGAAGCAAACATGAAAATAGAAAAAGAAAGCCGTGTTTCTAATGTAACTAGCACACCTTTTACCTCTTGTTTGGTGATATAAATAGGTCGATTGAAAACTATCCAGGTAACTGTCTCCCAGCAGCCTGGGTGAGTTGTTGAACCTTCGTATGTAACAAAATGGTCAGTAGATGGTAGGAGTCCCCTGAGGGAAACACTTACGTCGGCTGACATACCAGCGTAAGGAATTTGACTAAGAGCACCTGTGAATGTTTGAAGCTCTGGATTTGTAACTTCCCCAATCTATAAAATGAACATAAAAGTTTATTCATTAAAACTCATAAAAATATCATATTTGACTATGTGCAACTAAAAAAATGATTACAAAATTTTACATGGAAACATATTTGAATATAACAAGAAGAAATTAGAGGGCTAAAGGTACAAATTTGAACTTACTTTATATACTAGGTTCATGTTTCAAAATCGATTTAATCAATTTCCATTTTTTGTTTTAACCCTTTGGTCAAATATGTGATTTTCTATACTTTCTTTTATGTTTGATGTGGTTCATGTTTCAAAATCTATTTAATCAATTTCCATTTTTTGTTTTAACCGTTTGGTCAAATATGTGATTTTCTATGCTTTCTTTTATGTTTGATCTTGGTTACGGTCAAGAAGCCTAATTTACGTAAGTAAGAAAATAAAAATTGTAATAGAACTGATGAAACCCTTTTAAATATTCCTGTATATTATCGTTACAATGATATCCAAATGTAGCAAGTGCAACGGTCGAGTGCTGTATTTGAAGTCCTTTATTGCTGGAATGGTGGCTAATTCTTCGATAGATACATAAAAAAAACTAGTTTTTTTAACTGAAAGTAAGGAGCGACATTAAAACTTAAAACGAACAGAAATTACTCCGTATATGAAATGGATTGTCCCCTCCGAAATCCCTCGCTCTTTACGCTAAAGCTTTTAATTGTTTTAAAAAGCAGAATTGTGGCAAAGAGTCAAACTTTAGCGTAAAGAGCGAGGGATTGCGGAGGGGACAATCCATTTCATATACGGAGTAATTTCTGTTCGTTTTAAGTTTTAATGTCGCTCCTTACTTTCAGTTAAAAAAACTAGTTTTTTTTATGTAATTTCTGAACGTTTTTGAATTAATACATGTTTGATTTTGACTCTCCACACGTAAACTATTCAAATGAAATTGGCATATTAATTCCTTTTTTGGCTAAATCGCTTTCTCTTAGTTTTGATCATACGATTTTCAGAAATATGGGATGGGGAAGGAGGCCTAGTTGCCATGCCATTTTTCGGTTACATAAAAAGGCAACTATTAATTTTAATTTTAACGAGTTTTTTTATTAGCAAAAAATATACGTAACTTTAGAATTAACTTACGTAACAAACTTTTATATTCTTTAATTTTTATTATGTATATGAGGGGGTTTGTACCCTCGTTAATACCTCCTTCTTTACACTAAATCGTAAGTTTTGTCCCAATTCTTTAAGAATGACCCCTGAATCAGAAAGGCCGTAGAATAAATAGTTGAATTTACTAAAAATACTTTAGCATAAAGAGCAAGGTATTTATCTCCTCCTAAATACCTCGCTCTTTATGCTAAAGTATTTTTAGAACCCCTCATATGCGTAATAATCTCTGTTCGTTTTAAGCTTCAATGCTACTTCTTCCTTCCATTTGAAAAACCGTTTTCATGTTTATTTTTCATTGTTTTCTTATAGTAATGCTAGAGAATCCTGCGCCCTTTTCATTGAATTTCTCTTCCCCCATGACAGATTCCTCCAAGGAAAGATCCTTCAACATAGCCCCCTCTCCTCAGCCCCACCCCCAAACAAAAAATACCCCTGAAAACGTCTGTACACTTCCCAATAACCATTACTATATGTAAACACTGGTCAAAGTTTGTAACTTGCAGCCCCTGCCCCCAGGGATTGTGGGGGATTAAATCATCCCCAAAGACATAGTTATTATGGTTTTCGACTATGCTGAACACAATGGCTATCTCAAAATTTTGATCCGTTGACTTTGGGAAAAAAATTAGCGTGGGAGGGGGCCTAGATGCCCTCCAATTTTTTTGGTCACTTAAAAAGGGCACTAGAACTTTTCATTTCCGTTAGAATGAGCCCTCTTGCAACATTCTAGGACCACTTGGTCGATACGATGACCCCTGGGGAAAAAAAAAACACAAATAAACACGCACCCGTGATTTGTCTTCTGGCAAAAAATACAAAATTCCACATTCTTGTAGATAGGAGCTTGAAACTTCTTCAGTTGGGTTCTCTGATACGCTGAATCTGATGGTGTCATTTTCGTTAAGATTCTACGACTTTTAGGGGGTGTTTCCCCCTATTTTCCTAAATAAGGCAAATTTTCTCAGGCTTGGAACTTTTGATGGGTAAGACTAAACTTGATGAAACTTATATATTTAAAATCAGCATTAAAATGCGATTCTTTTGATGTAGCTATTGATATCAAAACTCAATTTTTTAGAGTTTTGGTTACTATTGAGCCGGGTCGCTCCTTACTACAGTTCGTTACCACGAACTGTTTGATTCAGGTCTCAGAACCCTCGAAGAAAATTTTACAAAAGGATTTTTTATTCATTTAAAATTTTCAGCATTCAAAAATGGATAATTCTTAGGATTTTGATATTTCCTCCAAGGCTAGTAAGATGACTAACTGTAATAGGGTAGCTATTTATTTCAGGCGGCATGCAATAAAAGAAACAATCGAATTTTTTTTAGCAAATTACTATTTTCCTGAATCACAATTTTCGTTTTGAATTCTAGTTTATCAATTGAGATGAGGATATTTTCTCCCTTAACCTTGCATGCTAGCATTTACATTGCTAAGAACACTGAATGTGGCTGTTGAGTATTTTAGTTTGACCATCCAAAGTACGTTAAAAGGCATTGTTTTAAAATTATCTTGCTTTTCTTGGTCGAAAGCTGCTGTTAATTCATGAGCACGAATTAACATTTTGGTTTCTATTGTAATTCAACTCACTTATTACATATAAAATATATACGCTCCGTTTCTTAGCATGGTTATTTGATTTTCTCAGTTCCCACAATCTACTTTTAGTATAACTCATCTTTTCATCCACAAGGCTTAACACAAGATTTTGATCTTCTTGCGATATTCTTGAAATGACAACCTCTGCATAAGAAGTCTTATGTATGATTGAAATTTGGCTTCTGTTTGTATAAAAACTGATAAAAACTGCAAATGGAGGTCTTTTTGATCAAAAATTGAATGCATATTATAAAAAATTCTGAAGATGCTATACAGTCATGTAAATTTCCACTTTGCCAATTTAAACAATAACATACTATTTTCTCTATCCCTTGGAACTTGAAAATACTTAATTAATTATTCCCATTTTGTACAAGACAATTATTCGTTACCTACCTAAATTAATGTTGGCACTTACTCTTGGCTTTCTATAAAACATTTTTTTTTCAGGATAGGCCTTGAAACATCTACGAGATGCTACAATTTTAGATAATGCTATAGATACTGTTTTGAAAACTTTAATCATCTTTTTTTTTTTTATTAAGAATCGTTCTTTTTTTTTACAAATAAAAAGAAGTGCTGTCTTTCATTCAGACATAAGAAATAGTAATGATTCGTGAACAGAACGTAAATTCAAGTAATTATTTAATCTAGCGAAGAATTTTCAGACGCCACTTGGACATCGTGCAAATGCATATTCGCTCGTCGCTCGTAGCAGGAAAAGGTCACTTGTAAGATATGGACCATTTATGTTCTTTTTTGTATAGAAATAGATTGGCAAAAAAATGAAAATGTGAATAGGCAAGCTTTGAGTTTTTCGCACAAGTGACACTAAAATGGTAGGAATGGGGGGGGGAGAGGCATTCCCTCTTTTACTTTTTTGGCTCATCTCCATAGTTTTTTTTCGTTTATTATCTATCTTGATGTCTCTTTCTATACGTCAAACAAAATAAACGTTGGAGGTGAAAGTAAATATCAAAACTGCTTATAAAGTTTGAAAAAACCTCCAACAGTAACAACAACTTCACAAATAGACCAATAAATCTTTTCTCGAGAGAGGAAGAATGAAGCTTAAATGTAAAATAAAACCAGCTAGATTTGTCACCCGTGAAGTAATAACACTTTTTAATCACAAGTGCTAAGTTTACTATTAAGTAATTTCCCTGAAGAGAACTTCTCAGAGCTCGTAACTTTAAGGGAAAAAGATGCCTCTTCTCATGGGTCCTTAAGGGCAGTTGAGTTTGGAATTAAATCACATTTGGAATACATTACTATTCTTATCACAACTCTAAGACGTTTTGCGGAGTTTCTAAGAAAAGTCTTCGACAAACTATAATTATTAAGTAAGTGATTTTTGGTTTGAAAAGTTTACCATAGAGAATAAAGGGTCTTGAGGATAAAAGTTCTTTTCAAATTAATCTGTATCTTTTTTGGAAAATTCAAGTATCTAAGTAATCCCGCTCCTGGAAACCGAAAACTATATATTACAAATATGAATTTTTCTCGTATTCTTTATCATTTCTTTTTGGTTTACTTTTTTGCATCCTTTATTTTCTAACACCATTTTATTACTAGTAATTCAATCCTCAATTCATTAAGATTACTATCCCCTCAATAGTTTTAAAAACGCCCATAACCGCTACTCTTTTCTTCCGTAATGATTTAATTTCACGAAGAAGTTTAACAGCGATCCCCTCAAGACGCAGGTGTTATTAGTTTTCTTCAATATGCTGGTGCGTGTTACGTAATAGGGAGTGTTTGTCTTCGATTGTTATTTTTAAAACCCCGCAAGGGTCAGGAAAAACCTTGAAGGCCCCGCCAAATCATGTTTTCTTTGGTTGCTACGTAATAGAGAATTGTTCCTTCAAGACATTTCAAGACGTTTCTTAAGATATTTTTCTTCAAAACCTTTTGAAGAAACCTTACCTCGTTTATACACTTGATTTTTCTCTTTTCATTTATTATTTCCTTTCTTGTTTTCATAAGTTAAAACCTTTTTCGAAACGGTTAAAGACATTTTAAGACCTTTTTCTTCAAGACGTTTTCCAAGATGTTTCGAGACATTTCAAGACGTTTTATGGGATTTCTTTCTTCAAGACATTTTTCAAGACTTTTGTCAAGACATGTCAAGACGTTTTTTAAGACATTGTTCTGCAGGAAATCTTTACAGAAGTTTCAAGACATTTCGAAACGTTTTTAAGATATTTTTCTCTAAAACGTTTCTCAAGACGTTTCAAGACAGATCAAGACGTTTTTTTAAGACATTTTTGTTCAAAACTTTTTTTCAAGATGTTTCATGACATTTCAAGGCGTTTTTCAGAAATTTTTCTCAAGACATTTTTCTTCGAGATTTCTTTGGTTTTTGCGTAATAGGGAATGTTTACATGTGTTACGAATGGCCCACTCTCGTGTGAAATGTTCCTTCAGGGCCCCGTGGGGAATCCTGATTGAAACTGGAGGACAAACACATGGGGTGTTACGTAATGATAATGTACACGTGGGTGTTACGTAAAACTTCAAGAGATTCTTCTCTCTTGAAGATTTCATTTTTCTTTCAAGACATTTTTTCTCTCAAGGCTTTTTTTCGAGATTTTATTTTCTTTGAGATTTTCTTTCTCAGGGAACCTTTATATTCCAAAGGCTTTTTGTCCTCTTTAGGAATCAAAAGGGATTTTTCCTTAGCGGAATGGTGCGCTAGACAGCTGGATCAAGAAAACCTTCCTAATATTTTGATTCGAGAATACTTTCTAAGGAAATGTTTCGAAAAATCTATGAATAGCGTGTTTCCTATGTCTCCAATTATTGACGTGAGGGGGAGAAAACCGACTACTAAAAATTGGTTACATTTTACGTGCACCTGCTTGTTAACTAATACTTTAGAGGGTATTGTCAAATGATATTTGGGATTGTTCTTAGCGCATTATTTAGTAATAATAGAGTCTTTTACTACATTGGAACTTGAATGCTCTATCAGAGGTGAAATAAAACCAAGAGTATCATTACGGCTAGAATATGGTACATCTTCACATGCGATCAAAGTATATCTTTTCCTGTTCACTAGACAGAATTTTACACTTGTATTAGAGGCAATTTTGAACGAGCATACCTATGTGCATAGGCAAGACGATGCTTAAATTGCATTAGTGAAATATATTGAAGTTTTATCCTGGAAAAATAAATTTAAAGATTGAAGGCCTTTTTTGTGCATTCAAGTCTTTTAATAAAAACGAATTTACTGGCATTACTTAAACACTTTATTCCTAGGATACTGAAATCACAATTATACCCCTAAGAGGAAGATATTTTCAGCTAGAAAGCCATTCAATTGAGTATTATCGACAAAAATGCTGAGAAATTCGCCATAAGTACATCCACAACATCAAAAATATGATACTGCATGAAAACCATTACTTTTAACCATAATTCTAGATCTATTCAGAGGAGGGAATGACTTACTTTGAGGTAAATTCAAGGGGACACAGGACATATGGTTTAATTCTGTATTTTGTTCATTTTTTCTTGGTATTGTTTTCTGGCAATTCCCAGCCTGTGATACTCAATGGCTTACATACGGCACCCCCTGGAAATTTTTATCACACATATGCCATTTGTCGGGAATTTTCCTGCTAAAATATCCGTTTACACTAAAAATGAACATTCAAACTTAATGAAAAATCCCAAATAAGGTTTCTTCCGATAACTCCTGGCAATTGAGGCCTGCGCGGACAATATAACAGTCTGATGACACCCTCTGGCTTACATTATAACAACTAAGGGATTTTCAATCTGTTCCTCGAAGAATAACTTATTTAATAAAAATGACCGTTATTTTTATTTGAACAGGGGAAAATTGCCATTTCAATGTTCGATTGCGATGTTCCATGGTAATTTCCAGACTGTGACTCTCAATGACGGACAAACAGAACCGTCTAGCAAGCATTATTACACGTAAGGCATTTTTCGGGCATTCTCCTGCAAAATTATCATTTACACTAGAGAGGATCATTGAAAGTTAATAAAACATTTCCAATTGCATTTCTTTTGATGATTCCTGGCAATTAAGGCTAATGTGAGACAATGTACCAGCCTGATGAAGTCTTCTGGCGCAGATTTTTACATTTAAGGGTTTTTCAACCTTATCCCACAAAAATAAGCCTATAAACTAAAAATGACCATTGTTAGTGGAAACTGAAACTTGCCCTTTCATTGTTAGATTGCCATGTGCCGTGATAATTCCCAACCTGTAACACTAATTGACTGACACGCTTAACCCTTTGGTAAGCATTAGCACACATATAGCATTTTTTGGGTATTTCTCTGCAAAAATATCTGTTAACACCAGAATCAGTCGTTTAAAGTTAATGGAAACTCATCAGTAGCATTTATTCTGGTGATTCCTGGCGAATGAGGCCAGCCTGGCACAACCGACTATCCTAATGACTCCCAATGGCTCACATTATCATGCCTAAGGGATTTTTAGGCTTCTTCTCACAAAAATGCCTTTATAAACTAAAAATGTTATTGTTTAATTTGAACAGTGGAAACTCGCCATTCTATTGTTAGATTGCAATGGTTCATAGCAATTCCCAACCCGTCAAACTCAATGGCTGCCACACGGCACCCTCTGGCTTGTATTAGGACATATAAGCATTTTCAGACATTTTCCCACAAAAATAACCGTTGAAACTAGAATTGATCGTTTCTTCTCATGATTCCTAGCACTTGACACCAGTGTGGCACTCAATGGCTAGTATATGGCACCCTCTGGTGTGCATTATCCTGCCTAAAGCATTTTCAGACATTTTCCTACAAAAATAACCGTTTACACTAGAAACGATCATTTAAACTTAAAGCAAAATTACCAATAGCGTTTTTTCTGAATGACTGACTTTTTGTAATCAACTCTATTCGGGATCCCTTGTCTGAGAGGACGCGGGTTCGAATCCCAGTGTACCCAATTCTTCAGTTTGGGACGGGGGTCAGTGGCGTGACTCTGTAAGCTTAGCCAGAGTCGACCCAGCTCTAAATGGGTACCTGGAGAAATCTGGGGAAGGTAAACAGGAAGGGTGTGCGAACGCACAGGATGGCTGGCCCCAAACCCCCCATTGCACTTCCTGGCTGAAGGGCCAAGAAACGGAGATCAGCACCGCCGGTACGGACTGTAAAGTCTAATGCCGTATCCTTTACCCTTTTTTTTTAATCAACTCTAGCTTGAAATATAATGCCTAGCATGTTGCACCCTCTGAAATACATTGTCACACGTAAAACGTTTTTAGACGTTACTACAAAAATAACCGTTTACTCTAGAAACGATCATTTAAACTTAAAGGAAAATTCCCAACAGCGTTTCCACTGATGACTCCTAGCAATTGACGCCAGTTTGGCACATAATTAGACCCTTAGGCGTGCAACAACACCCTTAGGCGTGCATTATTGTGTCTCAAGTATTTTCAAACATTACACACACACATATATATATATATATATATATATATATATATATATATATATATATATATATATATATATATATATATATATATATATATATCCGTTGAGGGGACATCTCTTTTGATTCCTAAGGGGGACAAAAAATCTTTGAAATACAAAGATTCCCTGAGGAAAAAATCATGAAGAAAATAAAATATCGAAAAAAGTATTGAAAGAAAAGAAACGTCCTGAAAGAAAAATGAAATCCTGAAGAAAGAAAAAATCTCTTGAAGTATTGCGTAGCACCCACGTGTTTCTCCTCCTCAGTTACAAGCAGGGATTTCCCATGGGGCCCTGAAGAAACAAATCACACGAGAATGCGTCATCCTTAACATGTAAACATTCCTTATTATGTAAGAACCAAAGAAATCTTGCAGAAAAACATCTTTAGAAAATATTAAAAAAATGTCTTGAAACGTCTTTAAATGGCTTAAAAAACGCCTTGAAGAAAAATGTCTTAAAATACGTTTTGAAATTTCTTGTAAAATGTCTCGAAAAAAAAATGTCTTAAAAACTGTCTTGAAATATCTTGAAACGTCTTGAAAAATGTCGTGAAGAAAAATGTCTTAAAAACTGTTTCGAAATGTCTTGAAACGTCTTGAGGAAAAATATCTTACAAACCTCTTGACTGTATTGAAACGTCTTGAAAAAACTTCTTGAAGATTTTTTTTAAACATCTTGAAATGTCTTGAAACGTCTTGAAATGTCTTGAAGAAAACATTAACTATTCCGTAACAACCAAAGAAAACTTGATTTGGCAGGGTCCTGAAGGTTTTTCCTGGCCTTTGCAGGTTTTAAACATAACAATGCAAGTAAAAAACACTCTCTCTCTTATGTAACAAGCACCTGCGTCTTGAAGAAAATTATAACACGTGCATCTTGAGGACATTGCCATTAAACCTCTTGGGAATGTTAAGCCATCAAGGAAGAAAATAGTATTGGCTATGGGCCTTGTTAAAACTATTGAGGAGATAGTACTATTAAGTTTAACACAGATCGTACTGAAAACGTACCATACCGAAAAAAAATAGCTCAGAATAAGCTCAAAATACAAACTTCAAACTGTACTGAATTAAAAAAAAAACTGTTTTTAGCGAAAGTGAACAGTGACAATAAAATTTAAAATGAAAAGAAATTTCTAGTATGTAACAGGAACAACTACTTTCAAGCCCACTTCCTATCCTTCTTTGCGGTGAAAACTAGTGCTGGACTGTAAACATTTTGATGGCAACAAATATAGTTAGTGGAAAATTGTAAGTAACTTTGTTTTTTGGTTTGTTTGCTTGTACATATCAATAAATTTAACAGAACAATTTATTAAATATCACTTTTCCACATGCTGATCATCAGCGAGAGCTGTTTCTGATCATATAAACCTTAACTTCTGGCATTAAGATTTTTTGGAGTCGTTTACACACCAAGCTGCGTTTTTGTTAAACAGGGAACGCTTGAGTAATTAAACAAAAAAACAACAGTTTCTTTTCAACTAAAAGTAAGGAGCAACATTAAAACTTAAAACAAATAGAAATATTCTGTATATGAGGGGGGATGTCCCATCCTTAACCTTCGCTCTTTACGCTAAAGCCTTAAATTTCTTTAAACCACTTCTCATTCAAAATCAAAGGCCCTTGTATTTGAGAAGTCTTTCCTAAAGAATCAAACAGTCTTTCCTAAAGAATCAAACAGTTCGTGGTAACGAACTGTATGTAAGAAAAGACGCGGCTTAATAGTAGCTGAAACTGTAAAAAACTAAGTCTTGATAATAATAGATACATCAAAAGAATCGGATATTACATTTATTCAAAATGTATAAAATTCATGGAGTTTAATGTTACCCATAAAAAGTTACGAGCCCGGTAAAATTTGCCTAACTTTCAAAAAAAGGGGAAACGCCCCTAAGAAATCAATTGATCTTAATGAAAATCACACCATGCGGTTCAAAATGTCAGAGAACCCTACTGTAGAGGTTTCAAGCGTCTGTATACAAAAATGTAGAATTTTGATTTTTTTTTTGCCAGAAGCAAGATCATCGATGCCTGTTTATTTGTTGTTGTTTTTTTCCTCACGGGCGATCGTATTGAATCAGCAATCCTAGGAGATCGGGAGAGGGCTCATTTGATTGGAAATTGAAATTTCTAGTGATCTTTTTAAGTGACCAAAAATATTGGAGGGCAGCTAGCCCCCTCCCGCTCTTCTTTTTTACCCAAAATTGTCAGATCAAAATTTTGAAATAGTAATTTTCTTCAACATGGTCGATAGATCAAATAACATTGTTTTTTTTTAGAAGGATTTGACCCCCCAAAGTCCCCAGGAGAAGTGCTGCAAGTTATGAGCTTTACCCATTGCACAGCCGATGCTGCACGCGCATGCAGTATTGGCTGTTGAGAAGTATAAAGGTGTTTTCGACGGGGGGGGGGGGATTTTCTGGTGGTGGGACTCACGTGGGAGGATCTTTACACGGAAGGTTTTTCGAGGGGGAAAGGAATTTTCCATAAGGGGGTGCTGGATTTCCCAGTATAAGTTGAAAAACTATCAGAAATTAAATTAAAAAAAAAAAAAGTTTTTTCAACTGAAAGTAATAACCAACATTAAAACTTAAAACGAACAGAAATGATTACGTATATGAGGGGATTGCCCCCTCCTAAGTACCACACTCTTTACGCGAAATGTTTTTGAATTTTATAAAAAAGCTTATTATTCTAATTAAACGGTCCTTGTGTATCAGAAGTCATTCTTAAATAATTGGAACAAAAAGTCAAACTTTAGTGTGAAGAGCGAGGTTTGAGGAAGAGTTTCATATACATAATAATTTCTGTTTGTTTTAAGTTTTAATGTTGCTTCTTACTTTCGGTTCAATTTTTTTTATTCAATTTCTAGCGCTTTAGCACATCATGCCAGGGAATCCCTTCTGTTTTTGGAGTTTCGGCAACTATTGGACCGAGTCGTTCCTTACTCACTGTTTGTTATTACGAACTGTCTGATTATATTAGCCTTACTTTCTCTTAATCAGTACCAGTGTTTGTGCAGCATGCATTAGTAATTCAGTGCTACACAAAGAGAACAAGCGATATAAATACTTAAATTTCTTTTCCGATGTATTTTGCACCTCTAGGCACAGCTTACAAGTATCAAAATGGAAATTTACTACTGCCTAAGTTATGTTGCAAGTCAAAGCTTTAATAAAGTTTGTTGCATTCCATTCAAAAGCCCTATGTACCACTTCAGTACTATATTCGAAGTAGAGGAGTGCCTGGGGTCCCAAGTCCTACCCCGCCCCCTTCAGAAAAAATTGAATTTCTGGGTATTTCACATTTAAATTGTCAAATAACAATGCTCACTTATTTTTATTGGGCCCCACCGAACTGTTTTTATTATTTCCCCCCCCCCCCAAAGAGTAACAAAGTTATGGGTGCGTGTCTGCTCCAGTTTTAAGACGGTTGCGAGCATATGAAGAATAAGACACAATAGAATGTTTTTTTTTATTAGCGCCAACGAGAACAATACTTGATTTCGTTTCACAAACGTATCCGATATAGCTGTAGAAAACTGATTCCAAATTCTTTTTAACGATTTTTCCTCGAAGCTACCAAAAGACCATTAACCTATTGTCGGTTTTTGTATAAGCAAAATGAATGTACTGTATGGGCTATATTTACTAACCGTTCATTTTCGTACGGACTTCATATATATCTTGGAAGATTTGCCGTCGCCTGGCGGTATGACCTCTGAAACTGGAAGATTATGTGTGATAGTTTTTTTTTACTTCTTTAAACCGGCTTTATTATTGTAGAATTTTCACTCTGTAAGATTCTGGCCTTAGGCGAGCTAACATTTCTGTTTTGTCGCCCAAATTACCAAATGTTTGTCCTTAGTGGCTCGATCAGTCCGTAGTCTGTCTGAGTCTATCTGTCTTGATCTGTCTGAGTCTATAGACCGTCGATGGTTTTACCCAGAATGGCTATCTCATAATTTTGGCTCGGTAGCATTTTGGCCCCAGTCGGCCAACATTTTGCTTTGCCACAAGGGATGGTAGGAAATGACCCTTGTCTGTGGGACGATGTCTTCTTTCCGGGTTGCAGCGGTAGCTAGCAACCTAATAAGAGACGATGATGTCTCTTAATAAAACTACAATAGCCCATAACTCCTGAAATAAGAGTCAGATCAAAACAAGAAGTACACTATTAGAATCTTCTTGTCGGAAACCCCTATACAGGAAATTACCGTCTTTTGGCTTGAACAACAAGGAAAATATATTGGCTTGAAAATCAAAAAAGTGGCTGAAACCACGATATTCTGCATATATGGCATCTTTTTTTCGTTTTCTCCTCAGATAGGTGGGCACTGGAACATCAGATATCCAGGGGCTACTCTTAACTTACAGTTCACTATAACAAATGGCTTTTTTAGAGTTTTACTCTTATTGTTACTCTAAAAATTCAGATTTGCAAACAATAAAAACATTTTAAGTGCTACTCATATGTTAAACAATAGGAGCAAAGCAAAAAACTAATTTTGTTGCTGGAGTCATAATGAACTCTTTTCCTTTTGGATCTCTCTATTATTCTCTTTTTTTCTGTGGTCATGGTAAGAAATAAACTTAAATATATCTTAGAAGATATCTTTTAAATTTTATTTGCAGCTTTGAAAATATAAAAGAAAAAGGAGAAAAAAAACTAACCTGGACAAGAATAGAAACTCCAACCAAGCCATTTGGTCTGTGGGACGCCTCACTACCATTTCTATATAAATCAGCATTGTATCCATATATCTGAATCTATGGATGGAAGAACAAAGTGGTAAAGAAGTAAAAAGTAAGGAAAAAAAGAAGTAAAGGAGATTCAGGAAAATTTGATCGAATTACACATTCTGTGTTTTTTGTTAATATACCGCCATTTTCATCTTAGAATCTCTTCTTAAGATATTGTTATTTCACTTTATTTGCACACTAGCTTAGTTAACAAAAACGAAAAAACACTTAATTTTTTTTTTTTACATAATTGGGTGCTTTTCAAATTCATTTTTATTTGTCACAATAGAGTATATCTATATTATATATATATATATATATATATATATATATATATATATATATATATATATATATATATATATATATATATAATAAAATGTATGCGTGCCTGTTCGTGTCTCCTGTGTACGTTATAATATGAAAAAACTTCGTTTTCTTAAAGAGTTAAAGAGGCTGCGTCCCAAAGTCGAACTTAAAACGTACAGGAATTAGGAGAGGCAGTTGGGGGGCTGCCGCCCCCAAACCCCCCGCTTTTTAAAGACTCTTTTGTACAGGTTTTTTGTTGTGGGGGGCTCCCGCCCCCCTGACCCCCCGGTCTTGGCTTCGGAAAGGCCCTCTTTTAATTAACAAAGAATACAAAACAGGTTTTTGTTTGCTACCCTACCCCCACCCCCAGCTCTTAGCTTGTCTGCTCTGTGTCTGGGAAACAGTTTCAATAATTATGTTAAAATGTAAATGGAGTGGTCAACTTCATTGTTACTAATTACTAGTTTCGGCGCAATGGTTCTCCTGTCCTCTTGTGTTTAACATTTTTCGAAGTTATTCCATTATTCATTCATTTCAATTTTTTGTTAATTAAAAGAGGGCCTTTCCGAAGCCAAGAGCTGGGGGTTAGGGGGGCGGCAGCCCCCCACAACAAAACACCCGTACAAAAGAGTCTTTAAAAGCGGGGGGTCTTTAAAAGTCTTTAAAAGCCTCTCCTAATTCCTGTACGTTTTAAGGTTCGACTTTGGGACGCAGCCTCTTTAACTCTTTAAGAAAACGAAGTTTTTTTCATATTATTTCTGTACGTTTTTCTACAATCCATGGTGGATGTAATTTAATAATTCCTGTACTCCTCGTACAGGAATTAGGACTACATCTCCTAATTCTTGTACGTTTTAAGGTTCGACTTTGGGACGCAGCCTCTTTAACTCTTTAAGAAAACGAAGTTTTTTCATATTTTGTGAAAAAAAACCGCCCGATAAGGGACTTGAACCCTTGACCTTAGGATTAAAAGTCCCACGCTCTACCGACTGAGCTAACCGGGCATGTTTGAAGTCGAAATACCTGCATGTGTATAAATATAACGTTTAAATAACTTTTAAGAATTGGTTTTTCTAAGCTGGAAAATCGGGGGGTTAAGATTTTCCGACGAAACTTTCCAGGAAAATTACTCGGAGAATTCCGCGTCGAATAAGTCTTCGTACACCCAGATCCGATGTCGGCTGTGACCTGTAGGCGTGGCAGAAAAAAAAAGGGTTTCTGTCATTTTTCTCAAATAAAAATTTTACAGATTAAGACAGAATTTTTTGAAGCTTTCAGTCAGTCTCACCATGTCGAGCTGATCATTTTGATGTACTTGAATGTTGAAATTCGTAACTTTTAACAACAAAAAACTTAACATGGGGAAATGGGGTTTTTCTAAGCTAGAAAATCGGGGGGTTAAGATTTTCCGACGATACTTTCCAGGAAAATTACTCGGAGAATTCCGCGTCGAATGAGTCTTCGTACGCCCAGATCCGATGTCAGCTGTGGCCTGTAGGCGTGGCGAAAAAACAAAACAAAAGGAGAACATGAACATTAAGTGGCTATGCGTGGTTTCTGGAAAACAGGGAAGGAGTTATCGGATCGAGCTGAAATTTCGCGGATAAGCTCCTGGGCCCTAGGGGACCTTAACTTGTGAATTTCAACCCGATCGGACAACGTTAAAGGGGTGGGGGGGTGGGTGGGGGGGGGGGGTTGGGGGGTCGAAACTTTCGGCCAGATTTTCCCCATGAAGGAAAAGTCGGAGGGGGGATGAAATTTGGCAGGTTTCTTAGTTGGAGCTCGGGCTACGAAATGCATCCCTCCCCATCCCTCTGCGAACTGAAGATCGTACCACTGGATACCATACCACTGGAACTGAAGATCGCTTAACATTGTCGTGGTTCGCCTCTTTAAAGAGGCACGAGTGTGCCTCCTTGATTACACTGTTCAACCGACCGCCAAAACACCTTAAGAAGTTGCTGAGTACAATCTTACAAACGTTCTGGGTATAGCCCCCCCCCACATTAAGGCTTTCTTAATACTTTTCACGCTGAATGAAATTTCAGAGTCCTTAACACAAATAATTATAGGCAGCGCATCGACAGAGTGCATCCGGCACTTCGACGATAAATCACAGGAGTCCAATTTTTGTAAAGAAAAAATCACTCAGTGATCATTTATTGCACCCCTAGGCCCGGGCCTAATGGTAAATCCTGACCTGGTGGCCTAACCTTTTAAAATTGATTAGGCAGTCTTGTCATAACCTGGAATAACCTGGAAGGCAAGCTTGATTAGGAAATCCGAATAAGCGACAGAAAACTGAAAGCCGACACCTACTTTCCCGGAAATCTTAGAAAAACCATTTAACTTAGTTTTTCTAAAGCCGTTTAAACCTTAAAGAAAACGAGTAAGTCATGGATCCTCCACTGCAAATTATCCGGTTCAATTAGTCTTTGGTCAAATTATTCATAGTTTCTGGATATTCAAGTGACGGATTAATTAATTATGAATTCTGCCATCTAACACACTTCTGGAACTACAGTTTTTGACTTTCAGTAAACTCTTAGTTCAGTACCCAAAAATATTTTTAGCTTCAAAAATATAATTATTGTTGTACATGTGGGAAAAGTTTTCTAAGGGAGGAGATAGTCAGGGGAATGTGAATTCCATGGGGAAGGAATGATTTTTCATATTAAAATGAATTTGATTTGCATATGGTGGGGAATTTTTCATATTAGAATGAATTTGATTTGCGTGTCATTTTCCAACTCTTTGCATATACAATCATAGTAAGTTACTTAGATAATTTATACAAATGCAGGGTAAAGGGTAACTTTATTTAGTCCGGGATTAGCTTTCTTTTGGAAAGTATTACGTTTGAAAAAAGCTGATGTTCATGTTTATTGATTCAGGGGATTATCTTGTTTTTCAGTTTATGGACTTGGCTCCCCAATGAGGTGGAATTGTTGAAGGAATTTTCTGGGGGAGATTTTCTGTAGGGGGAATTTTTGATGGGGAGATTTTCCGGGAGGAGAATGACCCGTGGGATATGTTTTCCGGAGGAAACACTAAAAAGGCTTTTAAATTTAGGAATATTATCGTTACCAATACGTGGGGGAATTTTTCTGGATTTCCCCTTCTTTTAAGATCTAAGTAACGCGCAATGGGTAAATTATTCCCTCAAAGAACTTATTTTCATTCCTTCGTAGGCTGAGGTGAGTTGCACACTTTACAAATTTGATAAAATGGCTCTGCATATCATTAACATAATACCACTCCTAGTATGTGGCATTGTGATATCATTAGATTGCAGCTAGGGCTGCAGCGATAAAAGAGAACTTTAAGCCTTTTCGTCAAGTCAAATGGATTGGCTATCTCAAAATTTTCAAACGTCAGTATTATGCTGTTTCATGGCATAAGATAGCAGAAACCAGCACCTTGCTGGAACACGATCTCTTTTGCTGCTTAAAGGGACGCAATCGTTTTTAAATATTATATTAAAAATAGCAAATTTTTCACCTGAAAGTAAGGAGCAACATCAAAACTTAAAACGAACAGAAATTATGAACTATGTGAGGGTGGTTGCACCCACCTCAGTACATTCCTCTTCACGCCAAAGTTTTCTAATACTTTTAAAAAGCTTCTTATTGTTCTAGTTAAATGGACCTTGTGTTTCAGTAGTCTTTCTTAAAGAATCGCGCCAAAATTCAAACTTTAGCATAAAGAGCGAGGTATTGAGGAGGGGACGATAGTAGTATGGGGTCTACAAATATTATCAGCCAGTACCCCTACAATTCCTAGTACCGGGACTTATTTAAGATATTCGACATTTGTCTGCCTGTGTCCATATATAATCCTGATACACACATAGGGAGTATACTAGAGCCAGTTGAAGTTACCAATCTCATTGCATCTTGCCATAGAGTTAAGAACATTCCTGTAAACATCGTATGCCACAGAATATTATTGCTGTACCATGAGGGCCCTATGTCGTAAATGCCGTATCTGGATGTTGTTATCTGGGTTCTCGATAAAAAAGGCATTTTGCTCGTCAGGTTTATTTTGTCGATGAAACAACACAGTGAGTCCTGTGAGCCAGTACCCATGCCGTATCTCTTGGAGTGACAAGATGTCTAATAAACGAAGTTTTGATATGGATTCTAATATACAATTAAAAGGATCTTTTTTGTAATCTAATGGTACCGAGGACACTAATTATTTTGATGATCGGTGACAGTTGTTTCAATAAAAAAAAAATTGTAATGACTACAGCCGGCCAGGTATCCTTTTTGTAATGTAATGTTCCCGAGCAGACTGGTTTTTCATTACCGGGTTAGCACATTAGTTTGGGCCCAAATATCCCCCTCCAGGACTCCATGTTCCACTCCAAGGCTTCCAAGGCCGCCCTATTTTCTGGATTGAACTTCTACTTATTGCATCGTTGTTTACGCCAAAATATGAACCAGAGGAGTTTTTTTGTTATTTTTCATAAGCAAGAGTTAATTTTTTTAATTTAATTTTTAATTTTTGAGATTTTTCATAGGCCTGAGTTTATGTTTGCTTAATGATATTCTTATAGCATTGGAAAAATGACTACTGAATTCTTAGCTGTTTGAACTAAGGGGTGGAATCAAGACCAGAGGAGTTTTTTGAGATTCTTCATAGACCAGAGTTTACTTTTCCTAATGACATTCTAATAGCATTAAAAAAAAATGAATATCCTGCTGTTTATGCTAAGATATGAAACCAAGACCAGAGGAGTTGTAGAGAATTGTCATAGGTCAGAGATGCAACAATAGAACACTTCTTTTATTTTTTCGTTTATTCAACTATAAGGTAAGGAGATACAGATAAAGTGTCCCGTATATGAGGAAGCGAACCTTCACTTATTACCTCACTGTTTATGCTAAGAGGTGAAAACAAAACCAGAAGAGCATTTGAAATTTTTCATAGACCAGAATTTATTTTTCTTAATAACTTTTATAATAGCATGGTCAACAACGATTATTGAACTACTCCCTGTTTACACGAAGAGGTGGAACTAAGACTAGAACAACTTATAAGATTTTTCATAGGCCAGAGTTTATTTTTCTTAATGACATTCTAATACCATAGGAAAGAACGACTATTGAATGCCTCGCTGTTTATGCTAAGTTGTGAAACCAAGACCAGAGGAGTTTTCGAGATGTTTCATAGGTCAGACAGGCTACAAATAGAAAATTATTTTTCTGTTTTGCTTATTTATCTTCAAAGTAAGGAGCTACATTAAAACTAAAAATGAAGAGAAGTTTTTCCGTTTATGAGGAAGGAAACCTCTAGTTATTGCCTTTTGATTTTTCATAGGCAAGAGTTTATTTTTCTCAATAACATTCTAATAGCATCAGTTTTGGAGACTTTTCATTGGCCAGAGTTTATAGTTTGGATAACAGTTTGGGATTTTTTTGTCGCGACTTTAAATACTTCGCTAACGTCCCTACTGCTGTCGTCTATTAATTTACGGTCATGGCACCGTTTTAGTTTCCTACCCAAATGCTACCATCTTTTCTCACAAGGGTTATAGACTGTACCAAACTGATTTTTCGCTTAGGTTACAGTATGTTAACTGATTTTGAGCTTACTGTGCCTCTGATACCATCGATAACAGCAGTGAACAAGAGCTAAGAGCTCATATGGCACTTGTGACAAGGCGAGAAGAGCTAAGAGCCAAGAGATCATATGGTATGATCTCTAACGAAATTCTATGAATCAATAGATTGATTTAAAAATGAAAATAAGAGGCTTAATGCCGATCAGGATTTAAAATAAGAGCTCTGAGTCACGATGTCCTTCTAAATATCAAAATTCATTAAGATCCGATCACTCACTCGTAAGTTATAAATACCTAATTTTTTCTAATTTTTCCTCTTCCTTTAGCCCCCCAGATGGTTGAATCTGGGAAAACGACTTTATCAAGTCAAATTGTGCAGCTCTCTGACACGCCTACCAATTTTCATCGTCCTAGCACATCCAGAAGCACCAAACTCGCCAAATCACTGAACCCCTCCCCCCAACTCCCCGAAAGAGAGCGAATCCAGTACGATTCTGCCTTCACGTATCAAGGACATTTGTCTATTCTATCCACCAAGCTTCATCCCGATTCCTCCACTCCAAGTGTTTTTCCAAGATTTCCCCCTCCAACTCCCCCCAATGTCAAAAGATCTGGTCGGGATTTGAAATAAGAGCTCTGAGACATGAATTCCTTCTAAAAATCAAATTTCATTAAGATCCGATCATCTATTCGTAAGATAAAAATACCCCAATTTTCACGTTTTCCAAGAATTCTGTTTTCCCCCTCCAACTCCCCCCAATGTCACAGGATCTGGTCGGAATTTAAAATTAGAACTTTAAAGCACAAGATCCTTCTAAATATCAAATTTCATTAAGAGCTGGTCACCCTTTTTTAAGTTACAAATACCTCAATTTTCAAATTTACCCCCCCCCCCCCCAATTCCACCAAAGAGAGCAGATCCGGTCAGGTTATGTCAGTCACGTATCTTAGACAGGTTTCTATTCTTCCCTTCCAGTTTCATCCTGATCTCACCGCTTTAAGTGTTTTCCAAGTTTTAGGTTTCTCCCTCCCAACTCCCCCCCCCCAATGTCACCAGATCCGGTCGGGTTTAAAATAAGAGCTCTGAGCCACGATATCCTTCTAAATATCAAATTTCATTGAGATTCGATCACCCGTTCGTAAGTTAAAAATACCTCATTTTTTCTAATTTTTCAGAAATAACCCCCCCCCCCCCACCCAACTACCCCAAAGAGAGCGGATCCGTTCCGTTTATGTCAATCATGTATTTAGGACGTGTGGTTATTTTTCCCACCAAGTTTCATCCCGATCCCACCATTCTAAGTGTTTTCCAAGTTTTAGGCTTCCCCCTCCCAACGCCCCCCCCCCATGTCACCAAATCCGGTCGGGATTTAAAAAAAGAGCTCTAAGACACAATATCCTTCTAAACATCAAATTTCATTGAGATCCGATCACCCGTTCGTAAGTTAAAAATACCTCATTTTTTCTAATTTTTCAGAATTACCCCCCCCCCAACTACCCCAAAGAGAGCGGATCCATTCCGATTATGTCAATCATGTATCTGGGACTTGTGCTTATTTTTCCCATCAAGTTTCATCCCGATCCCTCCGCTCTAAGTGTTTTCCAAGATTTTAGGTTTCCCCCCTCCAACTCCCCCCAATGTCATCAGATCCGGTCGGGATTTAAAATAAGAGCTCTGAGACACAATATCATTCCAAACGTCAAATTTCATTAAGATCCCATCACCCACTCATAAGTTAAAAATACTTCATTTTTTCTATTTTTTCCGAATTAACCGGCCCCCCACTCCACCCCAGATGGTCAAATTGGGAAAACGACTATTTTTAATTTAATCTGGTCCGATCCCTGATATGCTTGCCAAATTTCATCGTCCTAGCTTACCTGGAAGTGCCTAAAGTAGCAAAACCGGGACGGACACACAGACAGACCGACAGACCGACAGAATTTGCGATTGCTATATCTCACTTGGTTAATACCAAGTGCCATAAGAAAGATACTAGTACTTGCATAGGAAAATAAAACGGTGTCATCTATGACTTCAAATTTATAGATGACAGCTGTAGGGTTGTGAGTGAAGTATTTGATGTCGCGAACAAAAAATCCCAAACTGTTGCTTAGCTTAAAATCAAATGTATTTTGAATATATGCAGATCAGAAATTTACTATTCCTCTTCTTTGGAAAAAATCTTGTTCTTTTCCATGGTAATAGAATGCCATTAAGATAAATAAACTCTGACCTATGAAAAATTTAAAAAACTCATCTGGTCTTCGTTTCACCTCTTAGCGTAAACAGCAAGAAAATAAATAAAGGTCATCTTCCTCATCTACAGAACAACTTCTGTTCGTTTTTAATCTTAATCCAGCTCCTTACTTTACTTGAATAAACCTGTTCTTATTTATTCAATGTAAGAATTGGATAAGAAGGTAGCATAGGGGAGGACGGTCCATTGAATTGGAATAAGAAGTTTTTTTCGATGTAGGAAAACACTTTAGCGTAAACAGTGAGGCATTAAGTATACATCTGCCTCCTCATATACTGGAAAATTTCTGTTCGCGTTGGAAAATAAGAAGAGGGTCCAACTGTTGCATCTCTGAACTATGAAAAATCTTAAAAACTTCTCTGGCCTTGGTTTCACCTCTCAGCTTAAGCAACGTTGAATACACGAAAAATAAAACAAGTGTCATATTGTTGTATCTCTGACCTATGAAAAATCTCAAAAATTCCTTTGGTCTTGATTTCACCTCTTAGCGTAAACAGCGAGGCAATAAGTAGAGGTTTGCTTCCTCATATATGGAACAACTTCTCTTCGTTTTTAGTTTTAATATAGCTCCTTACTTTATAATTCAATTAACGAAAAAACGAGTAAGTGTCCTATTGTTTCATCTCTGACCTATGAAAAATCTTAAAAACTCCTCTGGTCTTGGTTTTACCTCTCATTGTAACCAGCGAGGTATTCAATGCTCGTTCTTTCCCATGGTATTAGAATGTCATTAAGAAAAAAAAAACTCTGGCCTCTGAAATATCTCAAAAACTATTCTCGTCTCTGTTTCACCTTTTAGCGTAAATAGCCTGGCATTCAATGGTTGATCTTTCGCATGGTATTAGAATTTCATTAAGAAAATATAAACACTGGCCTACGAAAAATGTCGAAAGCACCCCTGGTTTCGGTTTCACCTCTAAGCATAAGCAGCAAGGCATTCAATAGATGTCCTTTTCCATGCTGTTAGAATGCCATTAAGAAAAATAAACTATGGCCTATGCGAAATCACAAAAAACTCCTATGGTCTTGGTTTCACCTCTTAGCGTAAACAGCGAGGCAATAAGTAGAGGTTTGCTACCTCATATAGAATAACATCTATTTTTTAGTCTTAATGTAGCTCTTATCCTTATAGTTGAATAAAAGAAAAATTTAAAAGAGTGTTCCATTGTTGCATCTCTGACCTATGAAAAATCTCGAAAACACTACTGGCCTTGATTTCACCTCTTAGCATAAACAGCTAGGCATTCTATAGTCGTTCTTTTCCATGGTATTAGAAGTTCATTTAGAAACAAAGGTCTGACCTATGAAAAATCTCTAAAAACTCCTCTAGTTTTGGTTTTACTTCTTAGCGTAAACAGCCAGGCATTCAATAGTCGTTCATTCCCATGGTATTAGAATGTCATTAAGAAACAAAAACTTTGAGCCATGCAAACTCACTCTCTCTGGACTTGGTTTTACCTCTTAGCGTAAACAGTTAGGCATTCAATAGCCGTTCTTTTCCATGCTATTAGAATGTCATTAAGAAAAATAATATCTGGCTTGTGAAAAATCACAAAAAACTCCTCTGGTCTTGGTTTCATATCTTAGCGTAAAAAGCGAGGCAATAAGTAGAGGTTTGCTTTCTCACATGTGGAATAACTTCTGTTCTTTTGTAGTCTTAATTTAGCTCCTTACATTATTGTTGAATAAAAAAAAATAAAAGAGGTGTTTCATTGTTGCATCTCTGACCTATGAAAAACCTCAAAAACAATACTGATCTTGGTTTCACCCCTTAGCGTAAATAGTTAGGCATTCAATAGTCCTTCTTTTTTATGGTATTAGAAGGCCATTTAGAAAAAAAAGTCTGGCCTATAAAATATCTCAAAAAACTCCTCTGGTCTTGGTCCGCTCTTTCCCAAAGAAGGACCTCGTGTCTCAGAGCTCTTATTTTAAATCCTGACCGGCATTAGGCCTCTGATTTTCCTTATAAATCAATCTATTGAGTTTTAGAATTTGGTAGAACTCATGCCATATGAGTTCTTGTCTCTTGGCTCTTCTGACCTCACCACAAGTGCCATATGAGCTCTTAGCGCTTGTTGAATTAATGCATGTTTTGATTTTGGCTCACTGCAAATGAATAATTAAAACGAAATTTGCACATTATTTTTTTTGGATGAATGACTTTCTCATAGTTTTGATCGGACGATTTTGATAAAAAAAAGGAGTGGGAGAGGAGGTCTCGTTGCCCTCTAATTTTGGTTACTTAAAAAGACAACTAGAACTTTTTATTTTTTACGAACGTTTTTATTAGTAATAAATATACGTCACTTACAAATTAACTTACCTAACGAACTTCTATATTTGTATATTTTTATTACGTATATGAGGGGGTTCTCCCCCTCTTCAATACCTCGATATTTACATTAAAGCTTGAATTTCATCCCGATTCTTTAAAATGACCCCTGAATCACAAAGGCCGTAGAATAAATAGTTGAAATCGCTAAAAATACTTTAGCGTAAAGAGTGAATATTGAGGAGGAGACTGACCCCCTTATATACGTAATATTTTTGATTCGTTCTAAGTTTTAATGCTCTTCCTTACTTCCAGTTGAAAAAACTTTTTTATTTTACTTTTTCATTGTTTTTTTTTTTAAAATAATGTTAGAAATCCTGCGCCCCCTTCCTGGAATTCTCTTTCCTTATGATAAATTCCTCTATGGAAAGATCTTCCGATGTAACCCCCCCCCCCCCCAACGTGAAAAATTCCTCTGAAAACGTCTGTACACTTCCCAATAACCATTACTATATGTAAACAACGGGTAAAGTTTGTAACTTGTAGCCTCTCCCCCAGGGACTGTGAGGGGTTAAGTCGTCCCCAAAGACATAGTTATTCAATTTTTTGACTATGCTAAATAAAATGGCTATCTCGGAATTTTGATCCGATGACTTTGGAAAAAATTGAGCGTGATAGGGGGTCTAGGTGCCTTCCAATTTTTTGGCTACTTAAAAAGGGCACTATAACTTTTAATTTCCGATATAATGATCAGTCTCGTGACATTCTAGGACCACTGGGTCAACACGATCACCCCTGGGAAAAAAACAACAAATAAACACGCATATGTGATCTGTCTTTTGGCAAAAAAATACAAAATTCCGCATTTTTGTAATAAGGGTTTGAGACTTTTACAGTATGGTTCTTTGATAAGCTGAATCTGATGGTGTGATTTTCGTTAAGATTCTATGACTTTTAGGGGGCGTTTTCTCGTATTTTCTAAAATAAGGGGAAATTTCTCAGACTCGTAACCTTTGATGGGTAATATTAAACTTAATGAAACTTATATATATAAAATTATCAAAAATACGATTCTTTGGTGTAACTATCGGTATCAAAGTCCTTCCTTTAAAGTTTCGGTTACTATTTTGGCCGGGTCGCTCCTTACTACAGTTCGTTACCACGAACTGTTTGATAAGACACAACTTGATGGCGTTTGTCTATCCACTGTCTGTTTGAATCACAAGTTAATTTATTATGAAACCGCCGTAGCCCTCTTTTGGTTTATTCGACCTCCAATCAAGGGAATTCTTTATTTCCTTCCTTTCCTTTCTTCATTTGTAGTACCAATTTAGAATCTGTTCTAGTAACAACTAGTGAATTGTTTTCCCAGTAATTCTTCTAAGGGTTCCCTTTTATTGAATAAGGATTGAAAGGTCAATCACAAGAATAGAGTGATATCTATTCATACAACTGTTCTCAATTTGCCTATAATGGTCAATTCAGAAGCTTTGGTAAAAAGATACCACCCCGTAAAAGAAAGAGAGAAGAAAAAACTATCTTGTCATAAATACCATGTTTACTTAAACGAAAACAACTTTGGAAAACTGAGGGTTAGGTATGAACCCACGGATTCATTTGAGTGAGAGTGGAGAAATTTGGTCAAAATGATCGACAATCGCCGAATGTTGCAAAGAACATGGGGAGATTTTTAAACCGTTGACAATTTGTGACTAGAGGGAGAGATGCTGAAAGGAATATTTAAAAATAAATTTTTCCCACGGAAGTAAAGAGCGAAGTTGAAACTTCAAACGGATAAAAATTATTGCTTTACAGATTACGCAAGATATATTTAAAAATCAAATTAAATAAGCTTGCTCATAATATTTCTCAAAAAATGTAGAATCCTAAAGCTAGTGCTTTACTGAAAACACAAAACCAACCCCAAAATAACACGACGTTCTATTAAGGGCTGAAAGTTCCATGAGTAGCCTGCAGAAAATAAAAGGAAAATTTGTGGGTCTTTCAATAGTCTTTAACCAACCATGATAGCGATAAGTTTTAGCATGCCATTATAATTCTCTGAAAAACTCAAACAAGCTAATTTTTTAGTTAAGCGCTGCTTCTTAGAATTCCACAAACTCTGAAAAACGTAACGAGTCAATTTATTTGATCTAGCTTTATAGATATATCTTACGGAGTCCGTGAAGCAATAATCTTTTTTGTTTTGAGTTTTAACTTCGCTCTTTACCTCAGTAACAAACTATTGTTTGAACTAATTTTCATCTTTTTAATTTTCTTAAACATGCACTATAAACCTTACAAGACGATGAAACTAATGAAGTCAATATGATTTTTGCTGAAATAGGACATATACTTCCTGCTTAATTTCAAAAGGTCTCACTTTCTACTTTCCTTAAACTTTCCCAAAAGGCATGTGCAGCTTTATGACATAATTTTTTACATTTGAAATTTGACGTGAAAATTACAATTATTTTCAAGAAAAATTGAAATAAATGATTTGTTTTTTTCTATGCGTTCTTTTTTCTGAAATTTTTTATTAGTTTTCGCTTCCTTTTTATGCCCAACTATTCCACTCAAAAAGGTTCCATATGGCACTTAGCGATGGAGTTATTAAGGTGATTAATAAGAGGCATGTGGTGCTTGGGCTGGATTTCTGTAGGGAGAATCCTCCTTGGGGAGGAATATTTCTATGGGATGAATATTCCAGGGGAAATGTTATATTTTCAGAATTACTATACAATTTTTTTTTAATTGTCTTACATTCTCTTTGCCAAATATTTCATGCGGAAATATTCCGGATGAATTATCCAGGGGCTTTTACCGCATGTTTCGATTTCCGGGAAATAATTTCCACATAAGGGGGAATTTCGTGAGTGATCGAGAAACCGATTAGAAATTAAAGTCTTATTCGAATGAAAGAATGCATAGGAGAACTTTCCGTGCTAAATTGTCCGCAAGCAATTTTACATGAATGGGGATTATCGACGAGGATTGAACTGTCTGGAGGAAATTTGACGGGGGATGGACTTTGCGTTGGATGAAATTTCCACGAAGGAGTTTTCCGTGAGGGGTAGGGGTATATTTTATAGAGGCTGAGCCAGATTTACCGGCATTGTTTAAAAAACGAACAGAAATTATTTCATACATGTACGGTTTCCCCCTCCTCAATACCTTCCTCTATAAGCTAAATTTTGACTATTTGGCCAAATGTTTTAAGAACGTCTACTGAAACACGGGGTCCGTTTAATTAGAATAGGAAGCTTTTTTAAAAGTGCTAACAGCTTTACCGTAAAGAGCAAGGTATTGAGGAGGGGGCAATTCTTTATATACTGAATAAATCTGCCAAAATTAAAATGCCAAAATCTGCCAAAATTTTGTTTCAATTTTTCATGTGCGGTGAGCCAAATTTGCACCTGTATTAGTTGAAAAAATGCTCAGAAAAAAAAACAAAAAAAACAAGTTTTTCAACTGAAAGTCAAGGAGTGACATTAAAATTGAAAACGAACAGAAATTATTTGTATATGAAGGGGTTTGTCCTACCCTCAAAGCCTCGCTCTTTACGTTAAAGTTCTTATTGTTTTAAGAAGTAGAGTTGTGACAAAGAGTCAAACTTTAGCGTAAAAAATAAGGCGTTGAGGAGGCGACCGCCCTTTCATGTACGCAATAATGTCTCTACATTTTCAAGTTTTAATGTCGCTCCTTACTTTCTGTTAAAAAAGCTTGTTTTTTTTATTTAATTACTTAAATGGAGCATCATCTGTGGACATCTGCTGATGCTTGGTAGTCATTGCAGCACTCCTGTAATTATCAGCTGGCGATTTATGAAAAAAGACAGAACTCACTATGGGATTCACGTCATACCTGTAAGGCTTGATTTGCACATTGTAGAGCCGTTTTTAAAGATGAAAACTTTCTAATCGGAATTTTAGACTGCGAGAATTAGAGTCTTTTTATTCCCAATTCACGATGGCCAAAATATTATATTTCTTGGCATTTTGACCCTCTTTGAGCCAATATTGATGATTTGTTGTACAAAATGTCAGAAAACGCCACTTTGCTGTGGATTGATGTCATGTGTTTCTTAAAAATGGTCATGTTATGCTGACGATAAAAAAAAAAAAAAAAAAAAAAAAAAAAAAAAAAAAAAAAAAAAAACTTGGTAGCCTAATCACTGTAGCTTTCGTGTCATTATCAAGTAACGATTCATGAATAAATATGGAACTCACTGTGGCATTCACGTTGCATTTTAAACCTGTTTTTCAAGAGGGAGGGACTCACAATATTGAATAGTGATATAGTGAAGAGAATCCAAAGTTTCTGTGGCTGTTCAATATGGGGAGGGGGGCTCAGAAAATTCCATTAAAAGATTTTAGACGATGAAAACTGATTGGTTATCTCATAATATTCAGTCCCCAGCAATGAGCAATGAGCTTTTATTTAAATTTTCAGTTACTATGGGCATTGTTCGTGCTTTACTAGGTTGTAGCTATCCCTGTAATCATGATTGCAGTGATCAATTGCATAGTTTCATATTTTAGCCCGTAGTAACTGTAAAAAAAAAAAAAAAAAAAACGCTTTTTGATTGAAACTTTCAATCGTGATAGAGAATGATTAGAAATGCTGTTATGATTTCTTAATCTGGAAAATAAACTATAAAAAAGAATTGAACTGATTAAAAAAATTGCCTGAAAAAATGTTTAAACTGGAAAGTGATGTCCATAAGTATTTGTATTTCTTTGAGCCAAATTTTGGTATCTGGAAGAGAAAGAAAGTGACTTTCACACATAATATTGCATTGTGCTTCTGTTCACAGACGACTTTACATCCGTTGTATAAAGCAGAAAAAGAGTAAAAGGGCTCTTTTTCTACAAGATTACAAAGAAAATACAAGTAGGCTACTCCAATTGAAGCAGGCTAAATCTTTTCAATTAAAATCAATTAATCAATTTATTTTTGACCCACTAAAATTATAATTAAGTGAAGTACTAGAAGAAAATAAAAGTAAAAAATCCAGAAACACATGCAGAACGATATTAAATATAAAAGCAACAACAACAGGTTTGTCCTCTCTGTGTAGCAGTGGTTTGGACCTCCAGAGGAGCCTAAGTTGGTTAAGCTAACATAAAAAACGGCTAGAAAAATCCTAGAGCAAGTAAATCCAATTATGTTAGGAGTAGTTTGAAATTTCTAAAATGAATTTACTTACTATGTCAAATTAAAAATAACTTGATCATTTGTTAAAGTGACAGAGAACTCATCATTTAATTAAAGCTCAACATTGAAACACAACAATTGTGTCTCAAATACGGTTAAACTATCTTCCTTTCTATTATCAAACAGTTCGTGGTAACGAACTGTAGTAAGGAGCGACCCGGCTCAATAGTAAACGAAATTCTAAAAGACGTATTTTGATACTAATAGATACATCAAAAGAATTAAATTTGTATGATGATTCTAAATATATAAGTTCAATCAAATTTAGTCAAACGCATCAACAGTTACGAGCCTGAGAAATGTGCCCTATTTTGGAAAATAGGAGAAAAGACCCCCTAAAATTCACAGAATCTTAACGAAAATCACACCATCATATTCAGTGCATCAGAGAACCCTATTGCAGAAGTTTCAAGGTCCTATCTACAAAAATGTGGAATTTCATATTTTTTGCCAGAAGACCGAACACGGGTGTTTTTTTTTTTTTTTTTCCAGGGTGATCGTATCGACCCAGTGGTGCTAGAATGTTGCAAGAGGGTTCATTCTGACGGAAATTAATAGTTCTAGTGCACTTTTAAGTGACCACGAAAATTGGAGGGCACCTAGGCCCCCTCCCACGCTTATTTTTTCCCCGAAGTCAACGGATAAAAATTTATAGATAGCCATTTTGTTCGGCATAGTCAAATACTCTAATAACAATGTCTTTGGGAACGACTTACTCCCTCATAGTCCAAGGGGGAGGGGCTACAAGTTACAAAATTTGACCAGTGTTTACTTATAGTAATGGTTATTGGGAAGTGTACAAACGTTTTCAGGGGGATTTTTTTGGTTTGGAGGGAGGATTGAGGGGAGGGGTTACGTGGGAGGATCTTTCCTTGGAGGAATTTGTCATGGGAGAAGATAATTTGCATGATATTCTAGCACTATTTAAAAAAAATGAAAAAATAAATATGGAAAAGTTTTTTCAACTGAAAGTAAGAATTAGCATTAAAACTTAAAACGGACCGAAATTATTATGCATATGTGGGGTTCATCTCCTCCTAAATACTTCACTCTTTACGCTAAAGTATTTTTAGTAATTTCAACTACTTATTCTACGGCCTTTGTGATTTAGGGGTCATTCTTAAAGAATTGGGACAAAATTTAAGCTTTAATGTAAAGAGCGAGGTATTAAAGAGGGGGCAAACCCCCTCATATAATTAACAAAAATATACAACTATTGAAGTTTGTTACGTAAGTTAAATCGTAAGTTACGTATATTTTCTACTAATAAACCGTTCGTAAGAAATTAAAAGTTCTAGTTGCTTTTTTAAGTAACCAGAAGATTGGAGGGCAACTAGCTCCTCACCCAGCCCTTTTTTCTCAAAATTTTCCGATTAAAACTAAGAAAAAGCCATTTAGCCAAAAAAAAAATTATGCAAATTTTGTTTTAATTATTCATGTGCGGACAGCCAAAATAAAAATATATTAATTTAAAAACGTTCAGAAATTAAATGAAAAAAAACAAGTTTTTTAACTGAAAGTAAGAAGCGACATTAAAACTTAAAACGAACAGAAATTACTCCGTATATTAAGGGGGCTTATCCCTCCTCAACGCCCCGCTCTTTACGCTAAGATTTTTAACTGCTTTAAAAAGCAAAGTTAAGAGAAAGAGTCAAACTTTAGCATAAAGACCGAGGTATTGATGAGGGGGTTCATATACGTAATAATTTCTGTTCGTTTTAAGTTTTAATGTCGCTCCTTACCTTAAGTTAAAAACTTGTTTTTCATTTAATTTTAGAAAGGCTTTGACCGTGGCTAGACTAGTTTTTTGGTTCGGACGTAACTCTCTTTATGACAGAGCAACCTAAAGATGGAAATCCTCAAAAACTTTGTTTTGCACAAATTGTGTAATGATAAGACCAGGGTTACCACTGGAAAATGAAATTTTGTAATGCTCTCAAGTCTAAAAGTATTAGTTTTTTTGAAAACGCAATGTTTGAACAGAAAAAAAAGTACATATGTGAGCCTGACCCGCACAGACGACCGATCACCATCACTGTACTCAGGCAGATATAATAGTTACAACTTATAAAAGTAGGTGTGCACAGATTCAGCCTTTGCGGAAGGAATCAAGAGCGTTTAAATAGGTATAAAGGAGGGGGTGGGTCAAAATCATTGAAAACTTAATTTTTTTTTTCAAGTGTCTTTCCAGACTAAATTCAGTCAAAGGACATCCCCTTCCCTTTTTGGGCAGATATTCTATAAAACGAACTTATGATACAGCAACCTCACCTTTGTCTTCTTCAGAACACCTGTGTCCTATGATGACCAAAGTAAATCTGGTCAAGTGACGTCAAATCTAGCAATCTGTCTATACGCACTCAAAAAAGGAGGTGCTGGTCCAACCAACCAAAGCATGCATTAAATGGTAATTGACTTGATGTCACCTTCCTTGATTCGTCAGAAAAACCCAATTCAATTCTGAAAAATCATTACTCTGCACTAGCACAAGTGAAGAGAGAACCAAGTGAAGATCAGCAAAAGTTTGTGCAGACGTTAGAATAGAGAATGATTGACTTCAGTTTCGGTGTCGTTTACAGCTCCAATCAGCTCCAAAACAGTTTCAGACCCTCGAATCTAGCTCTCAAGATGAATGTCAACTTTTGCCAAACTTATCAAAGATGAGCAAAACTGATTACTTACCGTGACTTAGCGATTATATACGGCAGGTCTTTTGCTTGTGAAATTTTAGGGATAAGAGTGGTTAAGTGGAAATAAACACTTATTTCTGATTTTGTTCATTTTTGATTATGAAGTGTCTGCCACTTCTTGGAAATGAAGTGGTACGCTAAACAGCAATTGATGAATTTTTACGTCTTTCCTCTAAAATTTGACACGTTTTTGGTCACAACTGACAAAACATGTTTTGATAGCGATCTCAGTTCAGCAGCTGTGAATATAGTTCCGAGAATCATAATGTTCTGAAGTAAAACCCTAATGTTATTTGTAGAAAACCTTATAAACTTATTACAAGCCGAAGCAGGATATTAGTAATAGGTAGTTCCACATACCTCAGCAGGAAAGACATTGCCATCTATTTTATGCTCCGATCCATGATCGTTATCAGTTCCAAAATGGATTGTAACTTCTTCGATTTGATAAGAATACGCCAGAGGTCCACCTAAAACCATGAACTCATGAAACTTTTTAGCAAAAAAAAAAAGAATCTAACGGTATTATTCCAAATCTAGAAATAAAAACAGAGTACAAGCAAAGATATCTCGGAACAGGGTGTAGCTACAGTGTTTTTATTGGGGGGGGGGGGGAGCAAGAGGGGGTGCTATTGAAGTAAGTGCTATTCAACCGGTGGTGAAGAAAAGTAACTATTTAACAGACACGTTACTTAATGACTTTAAAAACATTACGGAATACATTATAAGCAATAAACACACATTAAATAATCATAAAGACAAGTGTTGGTGCTTGGCTTTTGCTAAAATTGTCAGCAATGAGCTGCTTCAGATGACAGTAGTATAAATTAAACAAGCTTTTGGGTGGGCGAGGGTGAATGTCGCATGCACTTGGCTTTTTCAGCCAGATTCACCACTTATAGGTAGTTCTCCCTCCACTTCCCCCAACCGCCAGGTCCAGCACTGGATGCTCAATCTCATAACTGAATCAAGCTCTATTATAAAAGCTCAGGGTATCGCGATATTGATTTGCTCGTATTTTTGAATGGATTATGACTTTGTAAAATTTAATTTGCTGTACTAAACTTTTAATATACGTGATTTATTTAAATGTTATTTATGATTTTTTATTAAATTGATTTGCTTGTGAGTTCACTGATTTATATTGATAAATAGCATTGATATCAGTGGGGCACATAAAGCAAAATAAAATCATAGGTAGTGCAAAAGCGCTACCTACGTGAATAAGTATAACAATAAATAATATAAAAAAGAATAATAAATAACAATTTCTAAGTAAAGATACGGGATAAGTCAAAATATTACCAGAGACTGTGTAACATAATATTTTGACGTATTCCCCAAATTTAAATACCGACCGTATTTAAAATTTGAAAGTATTCGAAAAATAAAGCTAGAATTATTAAATTATTGGGCACTGTTTCACGAAGAACATCCCGACAATCTGAGTAAATCTTGGCATCATTGTGGCAGAAACCTTAAATTAATTAAAAATTGCCAAGGATTACAATTGGAAAGGAAAATTGACTGCTAGAGTTTGGAAATTACTTTGCTCATTGTATCTTTGCTGAAAAAAAAGAATTCCATGAAAGTTACTCAAAAATTTTTCTTGTGTAAATCATGGTAAGGGGGTATAAATTTCTGGAGGGGGGTTACACTGACTATCGTTTTTATGTTTATAAGCAAAGGTATCCTATTCCCTTCACAAGCAAAGCTCGGTATCCTATACAGCATGATATAACTGAAAACAATAAAAAAAGAGGGTGGGTTGGTACCGCTTATGCGTGCACACAATATTTCTAAACTGTGAGAAAAATATACAATTTTGTTTAAATTCACTTTATACTGTTCTCAGCAGACATTTCGTTCAGCATGCCGATGTAAACATAAATGTTCTACAAGTTGTACAGGCGTTGTCTGACATGCGACTAATTTCAGTAAATGCCAATTCTTTTTTTTTAGCTGGTTAAAAGAAATATTTAGAAAAGCGAAAATAGCAAAAGTCAGTCTAATATTATATGTAGAAGCAGTTCTGCATTTATGTATTAGTATGTGAATCCGAAACGTAATGAATAGGATGTTCTCGTTGCTTATTAGGCGTTTGAATAACAAATAACAGAATTTGGAGCTATAGTCTGGTAGAAATGTGGTTTGACTTCTTCGAAAATCGTCGTCGTCCACGAGTTTCAAAGGATTTTCGCGTCTCCGATTCTTTGTCTGAAAATTCTACTTTCAAACTGATGCTGATAAAGGTTTTCGGCATATACAGAGGTAGATTTGAGATACAAGAATTCGATTTTATCTAAAATTGTGACTGTCTCGGGGCAGAATAAGATTTCGAGTGTCAAATACTTAATATTTTCTTTTATTGATTAATATTTTCCTCTTTTTTTCTGAGGATTCTTCCAACCAAGTGTAATTCAAGTTTTTTCAATTTTAGATGAACAATTCTAGTCTAAAATGATGATTTGTTTAAGCTGTAGGAAAGAAGTACTCGAAACGGACGATAAAGTTGTTGTAACTGAAGTAGGAGCGTGAAGCATAAACAAATCAAGTAAAAAGCTAAAGCGATTGCTTTCACAAATCATGCAAAGTTCTTACACAAATGCGAAGACCATTGACCAGCACTTGCGATTCTTAGTTCAGCAAAATGAGTCCTTGAGTAGAGGAGGATTTCAAATCACTTGATAGAACTATTCGATATCAAAACCGATTGTTTATTTTTTTCGAGTAGAGGGATTTTCGAGAAGACTCACAAGAAGGAAAACAGCTTTAGCGTCCGCACAACAGAGTTCAGTGAGACACTGGTGGGACTTTGTCAAAAGCGAAATGAAATGATCAATGGTCTGAGAAAGCTCATGACCAAATTCAAGCAGCGAATTGGGATCTGCTTGCAGCAGATGTCGTATACCACAAAACATGTTATTTGAACTTTACATCTGGCGAGAACCTCCCATTGAAACATACAGGAAATCTGACTGAAAGTCTCGAAAATAAGAGAGGTAGGAAAGTAAACATGAATCAAAAGCAAACATTTGAAGAGGTGATCCGGTTCTTTGAAACGAATGATGACGAAAAGTTAGCAGTTCGTGATTTGGTCAACATGATGAGTGAGTTCCTTGGTGAATCGGAAGAGCCTGTTTATAGCCAATTTTACATGAAGAAGCTCGGCAAGGAGAGTTTTGGTGAATGAGTGGTAATTGCAGAAACTGATGGAAAGGCTATTGTTACATTAAGGCACATTAAGTTACATTGTCACATTAAGGCCCATGGTTCCCATGGTTCCTGCTATACTGCGAAACTTTTACGGACAACCAAATGATAGAAACTAAAACCGGAATGAAATGAGTATTATTAGTGCGGCTGCTGAGTTGTTGAAGAGCGACATAAAAGGTATCACTCAAGATATGACTGAGCATGTTAAAACGGACGACCTGAAAAATCTTGAAGAAAATTTGAACTATCTGCCACAGACTCTGAAGGTCTTCCTAGAGATCTTGTTCGTGGACAAAGACACTAAACTGGAAATAGCTGCCATTAGCCAAAGCATCATGCAAACCACTCAGCCTAGAGCCTTTAAACGTCCATTAAATCTATATAGATGCTCTGTCGTAGTGATTAACGGGTATTTATCTGGATCCTCAATCAAAGACTTGACGCAGGTGAGGAGGGGTAGGTCTAAAAGCAGTCCTAGGATCAGCATTAAGCCGCAGATGCTTTGCTTAGTAAAAAAAAAAGATGATTTCCTTAGCAACGCAGAAAACAAGAAGGCAATCATCAGCATGCTGTCTGGCTACCTTAATGATGCGGATGTAAAGTGTATCAGTTGCCAGCCGATACTGACCCGCTGTTTGTCATGACTGCGGTCAAGTTGGCAGAAGGCCAACCCATTGTCTTAGTAGGAGAAGATACGGACTTACTTGTCCTTTTACTGTAACACAAAAAGCGAGACTGTAAGCCGATATTTCTCCATTCCGAGTCAAATTGACGGAAAACTGGAGGCCGAAAACTGGAAAAACTGGGGGGAAACTGGTATGTGGGATATATTAGCAGCTAAACTGAAACTTAGTTACACTTTTTCTTACCCAATTCTTTTTCTCCATGCTTTTGTCGGATGCGACTCGACTTCACGAATTTATGGCATAGGAAAATCTACACCACTAAACCACACGAAAAAGAAGAAAAACTTCCAGGATATCTCTGGACTATTCCTAAATTCATCTTCTATAAAAGACGACATGAGAAAACCTGGAAAGTAGACCATGCATATCTTATTAAGGCTGCAGAAAATAAAACAATTTTTGTATAGATTCGCTACCGCTATAGGAAATTCTTCAAAAAGATTTGAAGTTCTGGGAAGTATATAGAGGCAAAAGCTCCAGCCAACAAGCGATGTTTGCAAATATCATTCGCCTCGAGCATGCTTCCAAGTACATGCGCGGAAAGATGTTGAGTGTCGACTAGATCCTTTGGAGTTTTGGCCGGATTGTGCAGAAAGAAGAATTACGGCCTGTGTATTGGTTGATCACCGGAACCGCCTTCCCCTCTCTCAGTGTTTCATCATAATTTCAAGGGCGAGTCGACGCTGCGATGTTCTTGCAAAGAGTATGGCTTAAAATGCACCTGAGCTTGTGGCGATTATAAAGGAACAAGCTGTTCTAACTGCGAAACAGTTCTTGCTAGAAACCTTGAAGACGATGGTAGCGAAGATGCAGACCAAATTTGCCTGGACCCCGTCTTGGGTGTTACCAACTTACTTTGCTTCAAATATTTTACTATTGACTAAGTTTAATATACACTTGCAGGCTGAACCTCTCCCCCAACCTCAATCTCTCTCAAAGCTTTAAGCCCCAAACAATTCTTTTGACTTTGAACAATTAGTTTCATGTTCGTCAGCAAAAAAAAAAGAAATGGCATATCTAATCACATTTACTGGTATTTGCTCAATCAACATTTTTTGCCTTAGCCTCAAATTCAACCTCAAAGACTCAAATTTGTGAAAGAGCTAGAGCGGCAAACTCTTCGGATTCAGAATCAGACCACATTATTTGGTCAGGTAGTAAAAGAATCATCTGCATAGCAGTTTGTTTGAGGTTAACCCCTTTTTTCCACAGTTTTCCCAGACTACTTACAAAAGTATAATTTGGAGTTTATATTAGCTATTATTATCAACGTTTATTAGATATTTCAATGACAAGTAAGAGAATCGGAGTTTCAATTAAATACTGGAAATAAAAATTTCAACAATTAAAGGATTCCTGGAGCGGATCTCCCTCTACCAAATTTCGTGATCAAACTGCAACCGATTTGGCCTACCTAGTCAAAGTAAAAATATCATTGTAGAGAGTGCCAAGTCTTATTTTCTTTTTCAATGATCTCTTTTTCATTCAGGAAATTTTTCATACAATTACGAGAAGCACCATGAAGAAATAAACTGAACGAATTTATGATATTTTAGGAACAGAGAATTGATGAAAAATATTTCAGAACTTTAGTGACAGATCCAGGGGAAGGGCTGGGGGGACCCCAGCCCCCCTAGATTTTTTTTATGGCACCCTCATTTTTTTCCATTTTTTACTCTATTTTTAGAATAAGTTTGTCGATTCAGTCAATTATCGATACCTTTGTCACATTGCCCCCCCCAAGATTGGTTAATTGGTGCCCTTACCACAATGGGCCTCCCCAAGAATTTACTCTAGATCTGCCTCTGCAAAACTTTAACTTAATTTTAGCGCTAGCCAACATCATTTTTTCGGTTTTTCGAATATCTTCCACTGTAAAAAACCAACAGTTGATTGTGTAATTTTTTGGATAAAATCTAAACTAAACCGATAGTGTCGAGGTTTCGTGTAGCAGCAATTGTGGCGCTAAATATGGCCGTGCCTATCAGATTGGAATCGAACCATACAAAGGCCTAGCAAATTGTCTACTTGCTAATCTCTTTCGAATCTAATTGAAATCCCATAAATCATAGTCATGGATGTAGATAAAAGAAATGCATATCTTCCCTCATAGAGGTTCGATCGTTCATGGACATCCGGTATCAAAACTCTGGGTATAGATTTTAAGTAAATTTCGTTCACCTTTCCCAGTAGTTGGGCTCATAGAATTATTTTTTTCATCCCTTCTACTGAGGTTGGGTCAGTTGAGAGTAAAAATATGAACTTAATTCTTAATTCAAGTTAAGTTTAGAGCTGACGCTCTCTTCTGCAAGATGTGATTAAGGCAAGAATCTAACAATGGCACTGAAACTAAAACATGAGTTACAATTTCATCAAGAGAGAAGACAATTTTCTTTTCGTAAAGTTTCAGCGTAAATAGGACAATAAATGACAATTTTTTGATTTAATTACCTTTGGAAGAGATTAAATAGTTTGAAGAGGATAAATGACATCATTCTTGTCACCCTATATCGAATCTAGTACTGGTGTAAAGAGCATTAAGAATCGGAGATTTGGGCGGAGGGACTTGAAGTCTATGTCTTACCGGTAATATTCACGGGAGGCGTGGTTTGGTCTAAGTTCCTCGCATTCATTCCGCCAGACATTGGAAAGGATAAACTTGATTGCCTTGACAGAAATCCCTTGTTAGCTCCAGGACTTCCTGGATGGTGTCCAGTACCACTTATGGAACTATGTGATTTTGAAGGTTGAAATAAAAGTGTCTGGCCAGTGTTTCGAAGGGAGCCAGATACCTAGAAAATGTATTAAAACAAATTAAGAAGGAATAAAATTTTCACACAATAAATTCCGTATCCGTACAAAATATCCTCTTCAATATAAAAAAGTGGAGGATTTTCTTGCTCTAAAAAACACAGATAGTTGTAACTTTCTTAAAAAGTACAAAAGAAACATTTGAGTTTCAACCTTTCCGCAGTGTAAAAAAGTAATAACCAATTAAAAGAAAAAAAAAGTAATAACACTGCGAATATGATAATGCTAGTTTTTTCATATAAGGGAGGTAAAAATAGTAACTAATGTAGCACACAGAAGTAGGAAATTTAAAATGCCCGAAATTTCTTTAATGAAGAAAATTAAAAAATCCAGAAAGGAACAAGTAGAATGATGTTAGCATTTTGATTAAAATTTGCCAAGATTTTTCCATTACGCTTCCGCCAATTAAAAATTATATCCTATGCCTTTCCTTCTACGCTATATAATTATGATGGGATTTCCAGTTAGTAGAGATCAAACAGTTCGTGGTAACGAACTGTTATGACCCGGCTCAATAGTAAATGAAACTCTGAAAAACGAAATTTTGATACTAATAGATACATCAAAATAATTGGATTCTTATGCTGATTTTAAACATATATAAGTTTCATCAAATATAGTTTTACCCATAATTTTACGAGCCTGAGAAAATTTGCCTTATTTTGGAAAATCATGCCATCTTATTCAGCGAACCTGCTGTAAAGGTTTAAAGCTCCTATCTACAATTAAATAAAAAAATATTTTTTTAACTGAAAGTAAGGAGCGACATTAAAACTTATAACGAACAGAAATTATTCCGTGGATGAAAGGGGCTGTTCCCTTTTCAATGCTCCGCTCTTTACGCTAAAGTTTGACTCTTTCTCTCAATTCTACTTTATTAAACAGTAAAAAAGTTTAGCGTAAAGAGCGGGGCGTTGAAAAGGGAACAGCCCCTTTCATACACGGAGTAATTTCTGTTCGTTTTAAGTTTTAATGTCGCTCCTTATTTTCTTTCAAAAATATTAGTTTTTTTTCATTTAATTTCTGAAAGTTTTTAAATTATTGCATGTTTGATTTTGGCTCTTCCGCACATAACTTATTAAAATGAAATTTGAATATTAATTCTTTTTTGGCTAAATGGCTTTATCTTAGTTTTGATCAGACGATATTGAGAAAAAGGGGTGGGGCAGGAGGCCTAGTTGCCCTTCAATTTTTTGGTTACTTAAAAAGGCAACTAGAAGTTCTAATTTTTAACAAACGTTTTAATTAGTAAAAAATATACGTAACTTAAGGATTAACTTACGTAACGAACTTTTATATTATTATATTTTTATTATCTATATGAAGGGTTTTTCCCCTCGTTAATCTCACCTTTACACTAAAGCTTAAATTTTGTCCCAACTCCTTAAGAATGACCCCTGAATCAGAAAGGCCGTAAAATAAATAGTTGAAATTACTAAAAATGCTTTAGCGTAAAGAGCGAGGTATTTAGGAGGAGATGAACCCCTCATATATGTAATAATCTAACTTATAATAATAAGTTTTAATGCTGCTCCTTACTTTCAGTTGAAAAAACTTTTCAACTGAATGGAAACTTTTCATTTTTTTTTATAATAATGCTAGAAAATCCTGCGCCCCCTTCATTGAAATTCTCCCCCCCCCGTGACATATTCCTTTAAGGAAAGATCCTCCCACATAGCCCTCTCCCCTCAAATCCCCCCTCAAAACCAAAATAATCCCCCTGAAAAATGTCTCTACACTTCCCAATAACCATTACTGTATGTAAACACTGGTCGAAGTTTGTAACTTGCAGCCCCTCCCCCGGGGACTGTGGGTTTGGGAAAAAATGAGATTTGGAGAGGGCCTATTTGCCCTCTCCAAATGTTTGGTCACTTAAAAAGGGCACTAGAACTTTTCATTTCCGTTAGGTTGAGCCCTCTTGCGACATTCTAGGACCACTTGGTCGATACGATGACCCCTAGGAAAAAAACAAAACAAAAACAAATAAATAAACACTCACCCGTGATCTTCTGGCAGAAAAATACGAAGTTCCACGTTTTTGTAGGTACTCTGATATGCTGAATACGATGGTGTGATTTTTGTTAAGATTTTATGACTTTTAGGGGGTGTTTCCCCCTATTTTCCAAAATAAGGCAAATTTTCTCAGGTCGTAGCTTTTGATGACAAAGACAATTCGACAATTTGATGAAAATTATATATTTAAAATCAGCATAAAAATCTGATTCTTTTGATGTATCTCTTAGCATCAAAATTGCGTTTTTTAGAGTTTCGTTTACTATTGATCCGGGTTGCTCCTTACTACAGTTCGTTACCACGAACTGTTTGAAAATGTGGAATTTCGTATTTTTTTGCCAAAAAAACAATCAAGGGTGCATTTTTTTCCAGGGGTGATCGTATCGACCCAGTGGTCCTAAAATGTTACGAGAGGGCCCATTTTACTGGAAATTCAAAGCTCTAGTGCCCTTTTTAAGTGACCAAAAAATTGGAGGGCACCTAGGCCCCCTCCCATGCTCATTTTTTCCAGATTTAACGTATCAAAATTTTGAGATAGCCGTTTTGTTTAGGATAGTTGAAAAACCTAATAACTATTTCTTTAAGGACGACTTACTCCCTCACAATCCCCTGGGGAGGGACTGCAAGTTATAAACTTTGACCAATGTTTAAATATAGTAATGGTTATTAGAAAGTGTAAAAACATTTTAAGTGGGATTTTTTGGTTGGGGGGGGGGGGGTTGAAGAGAGGGGGTTACGTGAGAGCATATTTCCATGGAGGAATTTTTCATGGGGGAAGATAATTTCCATAAAGGGGCGCAGGATTTTCAAGAACAATTTAAAACAAAAAACAATCGAAAAATAAATATGAAACTTTTTTTCAACTGAAAGTAAGACGCAGCATTACAACTTAAAACAAACAGAAATTATTTCACTTATGAAAGTGTTCATCTCCTCCTAGATACCTCGCTATTTACGCTAAAGTATTTTTAGTAATTTCAACTATTTATTCTACGACCTTTGTGATTCAGGGATCATTCTTAAAGAATTAGGACAAAATTTAAGCGTTAGTGTAAATAGCAAGGTACTAACGAGGAGGCAAACCCCCTCAAATACGTAATGAAAATATACGAACATAGAAGTTCGTTACGTAAGTTAATTCGTAAGTTACGTATATTTTTTTACAAATAAAAACGACAACTTGGCTTCGTCCCTCACCCCTTTGTTTCTCAAAATCGTCCGATCAAAACTAAGAGAAAGCCATTTAGCCAAAAAGAAACTATTATGCAAATTTTGTTTTAATTATTTGGTTAATTATTTACGTGTGGAGAGCGATATTGTTTGCAGAACCAAACGAATAGAGAAGTTATTTACTTTTAAAGAGCGAAAGATTGAGTAGGGGGCAGCCCCCGTCAAATATAGAATAGCCTCTATCCGTTTTAAGTTTTACTATTGCCCTTTTCTTTAAGCTGATTTTCTTCTTATGAAACAAGACGTTGACATTTTTTTCTTATAAAAAAATCCAAGCCTGTTTTTTATATGCAAAAGATTCAAGCGTATCAGTTTTAAGGGCAGCATTTTTGTTAGTTTTTGTCACAGCAAGAAAAACTCGGGGTGCTGATGTCACATTTCCAGTTTGCTGGGATTTTTCTTTCTAGTTTCTCTTTCTCATTTTTTATGGCCTAAGCCGCAAACTGCACTGCATAGTCCTATATTGCACCTACATACTTTATACCATTTATTAGTTTCCAGCTCCAATGACCGTTAACTGTTTTCCATAACAGTTAGACTTGACAAAACGTCAAGTCTAATAACGTCAAGTCTCAATCGTACGCGTATTCGATGCTCAAGAATGAACAATTTCAGTCGATAACCTTAAAATTCTGATGCAACGTATCGACCATACTGAATAAGTTACAAACAAGTTTTAGAAGCTCAGTATATCTACTTTTGTTTACTGGCAAAGTGATCAGAAACTAATTAAAAGGAAATGGTATTGAGGGTCAGCAACACGTCCAGCCCACGTCTGAGGCTTTTAGTAAGTGTAAGTGTTTCATGAAAGTCCTTATCTATGATGCACTTTCAATTTTTGAAATGAAAAATCTCACAGAAATAATTGTTGCCAACTTCCATCGTCAGCCTAGTCGGCTAGACGACTAAGCACAAACCTTATGTATCTAGCATCTTCATTTTAAAATCACTTCAGTATTTAACCTTCTTTCGATGACAAAAATATTTAAAATCTGCTACTTTCATTTTAGCAAGTGTTCCTTGTCCAATAGTGGTGAATATACTTCTCTCAGAGTTTACTGAAGTTTCTAATACCTCTTTGTTAACATTGAAAGATTAGGAAAATCATTGTCACGAGATATTCCTCCCGGAATTTATGATTAGGAGTCCTACATATTGGAACCTAATATATTGTTATATTGGAACCTAAATTACTTCTCATTTACTGTTTGTCCAGCACTACTCGAAACTTATTTACGACTTTTCTATTTGACCTTTACTACTGCTCCTATTTAATCAATTTATAATTGCTTTGCAAGTAAATAGCAGAAAAATTTACTGGACTTCTAAAACTTATTTGTAACATGTTCAGTGTCATTGACACCAAGCATGAGAATGTAGAACCTTAATTGATTTAATTATCAAATACGCTAAACTTTTACGTTTTAAGTCGATATTCCGCCAATTCTAACTACTCTAGAAAATATTTGACGGTGATTCAAGCAATACAAACAAACTAATAAATGGTATATGGTGTTTAGCTCATACTAGGATTTATGTTTAACTTTAGTAATTCCAGCATTTTCTGTCGGGACTGCCCAACTATGAAAGATGTTAAATAACGAAATGGTGCGCATTTACATTAAATTCTCTCGCCCTTGTAGCGTTCAAACTGCCCCTCAGATCCAGCCCCTGGAGTCTTATCACTATGCACGTTATCCTAACCCTTTTACATACGTGATTTCAAAGCTTTTGGACCCAAAAAAATGTTTCGAAAAGGACGGGTCTGTAATAATTTCCCCCAAAAAAAGAGGGAGAAAATATATAACAAAGTCTTCTTTCGGAAAAGAGTATTTTCTGTGGCCCATTATTCTTTACACTTTTATTTAATGTTTGGTCTTCTTAGGGAGGAAAGGGCTGAATACGCAGCTTAAAGGATATGGAAACTATTAAAATTGGAATTCAAGTTTGTCTCTCCAAAAATAAATAGTAGTCATAACAACAAAAATTAAAAAATCAAACAATACTATCTGACAGTACCACACAAAATAATACCCAGTAAAAGTGTTACCTGGACCAGAGAAGCCAATTTAAACCCTAAAGGAAAGTACTAGTCATATTTTTTTTCTGATTCTTCTTACCTCAAATTGCATTGCACCGAAGGTAAGAGTAACTTTTGAGTTACTCTTACATATTTATACATTTTGAGTTATAAATTGATTAAATAGGAGCAGTAGTAAAGGTCAAATAGAAAAGTCGCAAATAAGTTTCGAGTGGTGCTGGACAAACGTAAGAGTACTTTTGCTAAAAGGACAAAATTGTGTATATTTGCGTACATTAAAAAAAAAAACACACAGGATCTGCATAAATTCAGCCATAGCTGTCTTATAGTCAACAAAATAATTGAAAACAAAACAATTCGCCAAACTTTATCAATTTTAGGTCCATACTCAATCCTCGTTAGGTATCCAACCAGTTTCCTTTACTTTGTACTTACTGTAGTTAACGCTGCACAGTCAATGATGCCTGCAATTTTCAGTCCGTATTAAATCCTTGTTTGGTATCCAAATATTCATCTCTCACCAGTTTCCAAAATCCTTTAACCCAGTCATCTTCTTTTAAAATTAATTTAATGAGCAACTTGGGCAATTTTAACTGACTAGCTTGTTTTTCCGAAATAATTATGTTAATTTTACTCGAACCCAGTCCCATTTTTCTTCCTTTTTTCAATAATATAGTAAAATACATTTTTCATTTTACAAAGAAAATGTAGGAGAACAAAAAGTACAAATCTTCAAATACAAATGTGGAAGTCAATGTTTTCTGTAAATTTTCTTTACGATACAAATGTTATGCATGGCTTATGGAAACACAATTTAGCATGACGCCAAAAATTTAAACTCTTAAACGTGGATAGAAGATTACATATAAAATACAGATATAAAAAAATTTCAAAATTAAAAGAAATGACAAAGCCGAAACCAACTGCAAAACACACATGCAAATGTAAGAGAACACACAATTTTTTTGTTAAGACTTCATACAATTTTATATCTTCCATGGAATCCACCTACAAACTTGATGGTTATTGTTGGCTTTAAGCTATTTTTGTAATTGAAATTGTTTGAAAAACTTCTACTTGCTAATGAAAACACATCTATAGTGATACATTTAATAAGCCCCAAAAATTTTAAACTTATTTCAAAAGCTTATTTCCAAATTTGTGTTCAGAATTGTCGGTAAACATTTCTGTGGGCTAGTTGAAACAGATAAACCGTAAAACAAATTACGAGATTTCAATGAATTTAAAATAAAACTATTAGTGAAGGAGAAATTAAAAACATAAGTTTAAACAGAATTAAAAGTTACCGTTTGTTTTCCAATATAAAGCGACTTGAGAGCAGGATCAAATAGAAGATTTTTCGGTATTATATCAATAGGAGATTGTTGTTTGCCTTCCGAACAAATCTTCCACATGGGATTTACATTCCAGAACGACGCTCCTGTAATATTCAAAAGATATAGCAACCGCAATGGCTCTAGTTTGAATCCTTATATTACTGTAATCAAAATGAAATTTGACAGTTTAAGTAACCTGCAGACATAAATCGTATGATGTACGTATCAATTGGATCTTGTTATAACACAAATACAAACAAAAGACGAAGTTTTTCATATCACTCCAAGGTTCATTAACGCGCAAACTTCTTGTTATATAGCAACGATATGTGGAGAGAAAACGATTAAGCAGTAGGGAAACAAGGACTTTGATATTCAGAATAACGTAGGATTTATAATTTTTCTTCCTTCTGTTAGCCAAATAACGGCAAACTAAAGAGCAGACGGGTGATTCCTTTTTATACTGACCCAGTCTCATGTTTATAAGGCTATTCAGGAGTTTCCCACTATTTTGAACTTCATTCATTTTTATTTCCTTCAAGTCAAATGCTGTCAATGAACCAGGAAGTGGCTACCAAAAGAAAAACATGAACGCCCTTGATACTGTGAGACCACATATATAAGAAATGCTTAACAAACAAAACTCTGTACTAATGAACAAAACAAACTAAAAAAGAAATATAACAACCCAAATTATAACCAATCTTTAAGCATGAAAATAAAAACAATCATGCATAAAAAATTAATAATAAAAACAGAAAAAGAAAGGAAGAAGCAACACATCTATGAACCTAATTCCAAAATAAAGTATTTCATTTAACTCTTAAATAAACTAAGCGGTTCCACCACCCGGATGTTCTGTGGAAGAGAATTCCAAATGTTGAGACCTGGATATCAGACAAAAATCCTTCTCTAGCTCCACTTTTGTATCCAGTGACTAGATTGTCAGCATTGCGGGTGCTATAACTATGCAGTGATTTATTTTCTCTATAAGAACCATGAGATACCTACGGACTGACACAATTCCAATACTGATACTAGAATAATCATGCTTGGTAATCTCGTAATTGCCCAATATTAAGCACTTTGATCTTGTTATAACACGCTTCAGTGGTTTTCCAAATATCCACCAATAAGTCGTATTACTTGGTTTCGAAGAATTCGCACTCGTTTAAAATTTGAATATAAGGTGCTAGAACACAGCATACATCCGTATGAAATATAAGGGTGGGCCAAAGAGTACTGATATAAAAGTAAAAATTTGTGGTGGTAAAAAATCCTTAAAATTTCGAATTGCTCCATGTCCTCATTCGATTTTCGTTGCAACAATATCACTATGTCGTTTCTAAGAAAGATTGTGATCTAGGTAGAAACCAAGGTCCCGCGTCTCGTGCGCTTGTTTAACTGGCTCCTTCGCAAACAAAATTTTACATCAATGCCCTGGGCTCACCTATTCTTGAATATAAAATAAAACTAGTCTACGCAATCTATAAAATAGTAAAAACACAAAAAATTCTTAAAACGCGACTAGCCATCAATATCAAACTATGTAAACATCGACTAGAAAATGTTAAAGTAGTTTAATCGGCAACTGAGGTCAGACAAAAATCAGCCAGGTAGAATCTTATACACCGAATATAGTATACTCAAAATATAGTTGAGGACCAGACACCGAGCCTTGTGGGACCCCACAAGTTACGAGAAAAGGGGCACAAGCGACATCATCTATCATAACATTAATAAACCTACCATTCATACAACTTTCAAAAACTTTTATCTATCATACACTTTTCTCTCTCTTTGAACTAAGCATTTTTATAAATTCTCCGTATTTATAGCCCCTACAGCATAATGAAAAACAGAGCAGTGCATGAAATCCGCAGCTCTTGGTTTGAATGAAGTTAACAAACAAAACAGTTTTTCAAGCGGAAAATAGGAGTAACATTAAAACTTAAGGCGAACAGAAATCATTTCGGAAATTGGGGAGGCTCCCCCTCCTAAATTCCTCACTTTTTAACGGAAGTTTGAATTTTTGTCAAAATAATTTATAAACAAAGGCTGATAGACAAGGGCCATTGAATTGCAATAAAAATATTTTAAAGTACTAAAAAAGTGTAGAATAACGAACTATATGTTGAGGAGAGAAAAACTCCCCTCATGGACGGAATAGCTTCTGTTCATCTTAAGCTTTAATTACATAAAATACAAAAATAAAATTAAATGAAAGAGTTTAAAAACTGAACGTGTAGCTTACCAGAAATTCCATCATACGTCCACCACACATCCCAGCTTGCGTACGCAGTTCCTAGAATTAAAGATACTGTATTTTTTAAGCTATTATATGTATCGTAGTCAGTATTTTTACCACTACAGTGCTTGTAACTTGGCATTTTTAAAAATTTTCTCTCTTTTTAAGATGAGCCATAATAGTCATGTCGAAGACTGTCTGTCTGTTTTTTAAAAATAATTCTTCATTAAATGTTACATACAAAAATCTCGGTTAAGGCAGAATATGGCTGTCTTTAATAAACAGAGTAACTCAAACCAGCCGAACATTTAAATTAAGTGAAAAAGAAAATTTGTTGTGAACAACAAAGATTTGTGAATGACATAATATGTATAAGCAAGTAAAGGATGAAATAAAAAAGAAAGTCTAAAGCAAGTGAATTGTTTCCTTCTGTTGTCTATAAGGAGAGGGGGCTAAATTTTTACAATCAAAGATTTTTATAAAATACCCTTTTCAAAGACGTTGACGCTTGTTTTTGAAATAGTGCAAATAGGATATCGTTGTTTTTAATTAGGGCCCTTATCATGTCCCTACGCAGGGGAAGGGGCCTTTGGGTCAGTATTCCTCCACGAGATCCTAAACACTTTTAAACTTCTTGGCTCTTCTTATTCAATTTATCTTATTTTTTTTTGAAATTCTCACAAATTTGCTTTTGCAATATAATTTTTATTGTTAAAATTAATCAAAAGAGTAGTTCTCATTAGTAAGTCAGCTTCAAATTCCGTTTGTTCTTCACTTGACAGTTTTTTCTTCTTTACTTGTTTTTAAATTTTTAGTTTCTACAAGCCAGAATCTATTCGTTACTAGGGTTTGTCTGACGACGCAGCCATGATTTGAAACCAGGAAGAATGGGTATATTACAAGAAAAATATAAAAAAAAGCAGGAGGAAATCATTTACATAATGAAAGTCTAGAAGAGGGAGTGCAAAAGAACCAAGCCTCCTTGTACGTGGCCCATCCTTGTTTCAATATTATTGCCATATTTTTTCTATCTATGTAACTTTGCGTGAAACGTGTCGCTGTCTGTTTATTTATTAATTCGCTTTTAGTTTTGTATTAAATACTAAAAGTAATGTTTCAACGAAAAGTAAAAATGATATTCAAAGCTGAAACCGAGTAATTACATATAGTGAAATTGGCAAGATACACAAATTAATAGAAAGAGAAACTGCCATGTGTAAAAAAAAAAATCGTACCTATAACAAGAAGTAATAATAATTAACAAATTAGTCAAACTTCAAACAAACAGAATTTGTTATAAAAACAAATTTGATGTCCCTCCCTCTCTAACCCTCTACATTGTTTTTGGTTTCCAGAAAAAAACACAACTTTAGATTATTTCCTAATAGAAATTTTCTTTCTGCATGGTTGGAAATTCACATATTCAGAGGGGCTGAACCCCAGGTATGATTTTTGAAGCCATTTCCATTCATAACCTAACCTGACTCTAATCCCTTCAATCTCAGCAGCATAATTCACAAAATATCCTGCCTTATGATTACTAACTGGGCATGACGACCAGTAACTGGAAAGTTACTTATTTAGTCACTGCCCCATGTCATGACATAAGTAGTAACGGTAGTCATGGTAGAAGTAGTTGTAATAGCAGAAGTAATCGTAGTAGCATTTGTGCTAGGAATAGTTGTAAATGAATCGACCGTCGAAGGAAAATTTGTCGTAGGACTAATCCTGTCAAGAATAGTGGTGGTAGGGCTATTTGAGCTGAGGGTAGGCGTGGTCGAAATACCCATTTCCAAAAATGTCTTGATAGAAGTAATCGTAGTGGTAGACACTCTTGTTGGCTGGGCAATGCATAAGCCCCCCTTCCTTTTCTTAGTATTGACCCCTATGACCTCTTAGGGAAATTGGGAGCCAAATTGTTTATGTGGCAGAATTTGGAAGGTTACTGTAGAATGTTAATTTCTCTCGATTTTTTGTTAAATCGAATTAGCCCTTTCTGGATTTTGAATGATCATTGCTTCGATACTGATAACCCATTAAAAAAATAAGTTTTCCTTGTAAATAAGAGCTCGAAACCTACTCTCTAAGGTTTCCAGACATGTTTGACTTGAGGGTATAATTTACACTCAGATCGTACTTCGTTTTGCTAATGTTTTCCCCTTGTTTCCACAGCTATGGAAATTTCCTATCCTAGTAATTTTTAAGAAGCATATAGAAATTAATTAGTTTCTAACAATTTGATTCAACATCAAAATCGAATTCTTTTTTGCATATGTGGCATATTGCTGTCGAACATCAGTTATTTGGAGTTTCAGTTATTATTGGCTAATGCCTCTCTTTCTCTCCGTTCACTACCATGAACAGTGTGATGACCCTGGTGAAGACTGATATAACTATCATTGTTGTTGTTGGCACCAGGACTGGAGCTGTGCAGAAAAATGAGAAAATCATGTTATTGACAGTTTCCACTTTAAGTTTAACTAATACCAATAATTTTTTGGTTTCTTTGCTTAAATTGTGAACCAAACATTTTTGTTTAACCTATTTTATACCAGTAAGTTCATACTTGGACAAATACAGCAAACTGAATTTGCCAATTGCCTTTGCTACAGGGAAGGATCTAATAGTGAGGACAAAAAAAATACACAAAATTTGATTTAAAGCATAAATTTTCCCAGGGTTTCAGCTTTTTTGAAAATGTGCTAACAAAAATTGCCAAGGTTTCGAACATACCATGGGTCCAATCTAAAAGCTTTCTATGCTGTGAAAATTGACCTTCATAGTACATAAGTTTAGTGATATGTCAATGCCCACAAAACAATTAATCTTATTTAATTCTAACGGAGCAATTACACAAATGATTCAAAAATGAATCAAAAATGAGATATTACTTTCTGTACCTCCTACCATTGAAACTTTTGATTGGGTTGCTAGTTCTCTCAATATTTCGCATCAAAAAGATCAAAAGTAGAAAACTGCGGAAATCAAATTCTTTCAAGCCCACGGGCACTTGTATTTAAATTCGAGATTTTTCCCATTTTCCAACTGTGAAATTTCTTCCTTTCCTCTGGACAGGAAATTAAATTAGGACCTTACTTACGGAGAACAAAGATGATAATGGTGATGCACTGCATGACGGGATCCAAGAATCGGATAATTAATCAATCAACTGGAGGTGTCATTAAAGGTCTCCTGCTGGCAGATTTTACAATCGCACCTAAAAGTTCAAAGCATCAAAACCTCAGGAAAATTAAATAATGACACAAAAGTTACACCAAACATCATTAGAATAAATTTTGTTGAAGGCAAAAATAATTGCTTAGAAGTGTTTACGATAATGCTCAGATTAAAAAAAAATGGTATCTAAAAATATTCCTTTCAAGAAAGCCTGGAATTTTATTCAAAGAGTGTCTTGCACATAAATGTATTCTTCCTCGAGGGCTCTTGTTGGCTCAAATTTCGTAGAAGCTCGTTCTAAGTTTTTGGCAAATCGAGCCTATTTCTCATTAGGTGCTTTTGGATTAACAAAATTGCTAGTTCAAGCTCCAAATTCTAATTGATAGGATAAATTTCCAAGCTATTTGGTAAAACTACCATTAAGTATACTTGACCTAGAGATATGCCCAAACTTGGAACCAAGTTAGATGGTAATATAGCTGAAGAAAGTGATGACGATGATTATCAGAATTTGACCTGAGGTAAATTCTTGAACGAGTCCAGGGATTTTCAATATTAAGAGGAAATTTTATAGTAATTACTGAAATTATGATTATAAATAGGCTACTTCTAAAACCAGTGAAATTAAGTAATATTAAGTAATATTAATACCAGTAATATTAAGAGGACATTTTATAGTAATTGCTGAAATTCTGGTTATAAATAGGCTACTTCTAAAACCAGTGTTGTTACTACGGAAGAACTAAAATAACAAACAGAATAAGGTTCATTCGACAAAAAAGAAATCTTTAAACTAGTAAAATTTCATAAAATGTCAAGCCAAGCTAAAACAAATACTATTTTTTATTCATAGAAGGAGTGATGCTTCTCAAAGTCTGATTATTATTCATATTCATAAGGGATACTTCTAAGAAACTACCTAAAAAAAGAAATTGTTCAAAAGTAAGTAAATTTTTTGAACGAGTGCTTATTTGAGAGCACATGGGCTGCTATTAACACAGCTACTAGTTTTTCTTATAGTTTTATTACAATTACCAATGAACTTTACGCGTTAAAACATCGAAACAAATGGTAGAAACATGTTTAATTGGAAGTCAACATTGAATGGCAATTTTCTACAGGATTTACGCGCTTTTGAACAGCACGTATCAACAACTGTTGTAATATGAAAACCCAAGGATGGGACTCAACTGGCAAATAATAAGGAGAAATATGCGGTATTATTACTTTTTCCGGATTCATAATTCCTTACTGAGGTGAAGCATATCTCTGCAATTTCGATGAATATTTCACCGTTAAATTCAACAATTTTTTGAAGTCTGAAATGTTAGTTAAAGCTCCAGTTTGAGAAATACAAACTTTTTTGTTTAAGCCGGCAAGGATACTCACGGCTGTGGATTCTTCTGCTTCGGTTTTATGGTATATGCTAAGAGCTAGAGTTCCCTTAAAAGAGTTAAAAGAGTTCCCTTAAAATCGCAAAAATTATAGCCCTAAAGACCTTTTCTGTTTCAAACCCTCCCTTTTCCTCCCTGAACAACATTTTAGGAGTTAACGATTTGATGGATTGTTATAATCCTTAAAGCATTTATGTCCACAATTGTATGAGTGTAGCATGAGCTATAACGGTGCTACGCTTATCTGCACAGTAGGGTTGGGATGCGTGTGTGTGAACACGATTAAGTGAACTAGTTTTCAAAAAGTTAAAGAGAGATTACATTTTTGTAGTTTTTGAATTAGAGAGGATTAGAAAGTTAAGAGCAGTTTAAGGCTTGAGTTTAGTATTTGAAATAATATACAGGTCGACGCTCGCTAGTTCGAAATTCATGGGACATCGACTTTTCTGCGAATTACGTACAGTTTGACTTATGTGTAGTTCGTCTTGTGGAGCTAGTTTTACATAAGATTTGAGCTACAGAGGTGCAAAATCACTTATTTTATTCCCTAGAGCCACTACAAAGACTTTATTAGTGCATTATAGACGACATGTAAGGAATTTACTTTCAAATGTGAAGACTTGATTTCTAAATGTCAATAATAAATTTAGTTTGCTAGGGACTAGACACCTGAACATTAATAAAGTTTGTTACAAATTATATTAAAAAATTCAATCTATATCAAAGTTTACAAGTTGCAACCTGCATACCTGGGTTTCGACTAACAGAAGTCCCTTGAAAAAACTTCGAGATACAGAGGTAAACTTTTACTTGTGGGTGTAAAGTGAAGGTTAAATTGCGACTTTTTTGCTGAATTTTGAGCTATAAAGGTAATTTTTGGGTCACTTTGAGCTACAGAGATAAAATATAACCGCTATTTTTTCTTTTTTCTTTGACTTAGACAATTTTCAACAAGAGGACTAAAAATACTTCGAGATATCAAAGATTTCGAGTCACCAACGTTCGAGTTATCGAGAGTCGACTGTAATAAATATTTATTTTAAGCTTGTTAAGATACTTAGGATATCTTGCTACATTACTAAAGTAAATAAATGCAAATGATCCCATTTTTTACTCATAGTATAATTACACTAAACTTTAAGTACCATTTCAAAGAGTAGGGATTAAAGGAGGCGGCAGCCTTATTTATGCTTAGGATAATCCTGAATCTAATGTTGAGAGTGATTTTTTTTAATCGAATCGAGATATCAAAGCTCAAAACGAAAAGAAATTGGCCTTTACATAAAGGGACTGTCACTGCCTAAAAAACACCCCTCACTTTTTACGCTAAAATTACATTTTATGAAGACTATCGCTAATGCTCAGAATATAATATTTCTCCCTGAAAGATTTCTTATCCAAAAGCTAACTTCAGAATAGGGGCTAAGAAAGAATGCCAGCATATTTCCCCTTACGTTCAGTATATACTTTTATGAGTTATGATTTAATAAGAGGCAACTCTTATTAAGTCCTACAGTCATAGTGTTATAGTACTAGCCGAGTGGCTGGTGAGCTGGATTCGGGATCCTTTGTCAGAAGGGCGAGGGTTCGAATCCCTTCAATAATTGTTGCCCTCCAATAATTTGAAGAAAAAATTATTGTATAACTCATGCCCCTTGACTATCTGGATATGAACCCCTCTCGCCCCCCCCATAAAGAAGTTGGAGATTCGCCCGTGTATTTTTTCCCGGAGGCAATTCATATGAAAGGGGTGGTCGTATAGACTTCGGAGGGGGCTCATTCGATTAGAACTCGGAAGCTCTAGTACCTTTTTTGAAGTCAAAAGTGATCGGAAGCCCACCCAGGGTTTTTTTTTTTTATCCCAAACGCATTCAATGAAAATTTTGAGATAGCCATTTTGTTAAAAAAAAAAGTTCAAATATTAGATAATAAAAATTTTAGATTCGGCAATCCCCCCCGAGCCCGGGATCAAGTATTTTAATTTATGTCCTGGGGTATATAAGGTTTTATGGAAGGGATGGTCTTCTAAACTTCAAAGGGTGCTCATTTATTCGAAATTGAAGGTTCTAGTTCCTTTTAAGAGTCAAAATGATCGGAGGGCAACTAGACCCCCGCACTACGCCCTCTTCTCCCCAAATATGTCAATCAAAATTTGATATATCCACTTGTTCAAAATAATACTAAGATCAGATAAAAAAACCTTGAGGTTGATACAGCCCCCCAGAACCCTGGGGTAAGTTTTGTAAGTTATGCCCCGGGGGTATACAAGGTTTGTACGGAGGGAATGGTCGCGCAGACTACGGAGGAGTTTCATTCGATTAAAAATTAAATTTCTAGTTCCTTTTATTAAGAGACAAAAGTGACATGAGAACCGCTAACCCCCTCCCCCCCTCTACACGCCCTCTTTTCCGCAAATGGATCCGATGGAATTTTCGGAATAGCTACTTTTTCTAAATAGACCCAATATCATGTAACAAAGCACTCCCGAGAGGTTGGCATAACCCCTCGGTGCCCCAGGGCAAGTGTTTTAAGATGTGCCCAGGGGACATATAAGGTTTCTATGGAAGGGGTAGACGTATAAACTTCGAAGTTGGTCCATTTGAATAGAAATTGAAAGTTCTAGTTCTATTTTTAAGAGTCAAAAGTGACATGAGGACCGCTACCCCCCTTCCACTACACGCCCTCTTTTCCGCAAATGGATACAATGGAACTTTCAGAATAGCTACTTTTTCTAAATAGACCCAGTATCATATAACAAAGCCCTCCAGAGGGGGTTGGCATAACCCCTCGGAGCCCCGGTGCAATCGTTTTAAGTTATGCCCAGGGGGCATATAAGGTTTCTATGGAAGGGGTGGGCGTCCAAACCTCGGAGTGGGTTAATTTGAATAGAAATTAAAAGCTCTAGTTCTATTTTTAAGGGTGAAGAGGGATCAGAGGGCCAGTAGCCCCCGCATGCCCTTTTTCCCAAATAAATCTGATCGAAATTTGAGATATCAATTTGGTTCAAAATAGTCCCTGTATCATATAACAAAGCCTCTGGAGTTGACAAAGCACACCAGAACCCGGGGTCAGGGATTTTCAGCTATTCCCCGCGGGTATATTAGGTTTTATGAAAGGGGTAGTCTTGTAATCTTTGGAGATGGCTCATTTGATTGGAAATTAAAAGTTTTACTTCCCCAGTTTAGAAGTCAAAAGTGATCATAAGGCAACAATCCCCTCATCACGCCCTCTTTTCTCCAAATGTATCTTATCGAAAATTTGATATCGCCTTATTGTCCAAAATAGTTCAAAGATTATATAAGAATGCATTTGGGGTTTAAACAACACCCGAAAGCCCGGGCACGAGTTTCATAAGCTGTGCCCCGGGCATATAAGTATTTTATGGAAAAGGTCGCCAAATAAAGTTTGGAGGAGGCTCATTTGATTGGAAATTAGAAGTTATATTTCCCTTCAAAGAGTTAAAAGCTATCGGAGGGCAAAAAGCTCCCTGCCATGCCCTCTTTTCTCCAAATGCATCCGATCTAACTTTTGAGATAGCCATTTTGTTCAAAATATTCCAGAGATCATATAAAAATGATTTTGGGGTTGACACAATTCCTAGAGGCAAGGATTGTAAGTTATGCCTCAGGGACATATTAGGCTTTTATGGGAGTAGTGGCCGTATAGACTTTGGAGGAAGCTTATTTATTGGGAATTGAAATTTCTGGTTCCTTTTTAGGAGTCAAAAGGGCAGGTACCCTCTTCCCATGACCTTTTTTCTCCAAATGCATCCGATCAAAATTTGGAGATGGTCATTTTGTTTAAAATTGTCCAAAGATCATATAGCAATGCCTCTAGGTTTGGCACAACCCTGCGAAGCACGGTGTATGGGTTATAAGTTATAACCCAGGGCTATTTAAGTTTCTTATGGAAGGGTTTGTCGCATAAATATTGTAGGAGACTCATTTGATTTGAGATTGAAATTTTTAGATCCATTTCTCGAAGTCGACAGTATTGAACGGCAACCAGCCCTCCCGTCACAAACGCCCTTTTTTCCTAATGCAAATTTTGAGCTAGCCTTGTTCAAAATTTACAAATGTCAAATAACTATGGTTCCGGGTTTGAAAACCGGCCAAGCCCTCCGGGAAAGGGCTATAAGTTATGCTAGTTGCCCATCATTAACACACAAAGATTTATGGAAGGCGTGGTAGTATGAACTTTTGAGAAGGTTTAATTGATTGGAAATCAAATTTCGTGTACCCTTTTTGAGAGTCAAAGTCCTCAGTGTGTAACCAGTCCTCTTGCGCCCTTTTTCCTCAAGTGCATCCGATCAAAATTTTAAAATAGCTATTTTGTTCAAAATAGTCAAAAATTTTAATAACTATACCTTAGGGGTTGAAAAATCCTCCATAGCCTCCGGGGCAAAGATTGTAACTTATGCAAGTTGCCCATTGCTTACGTATGAGGTTTTTGTGGAAGGGGTGGCTGTATTAAATTTGGAGGGGGCACATTCAATTGTAAGTTGAAACTTCTAGTTTTTGTTAAGAGTTGAAAGTGGGCAAAGAGAAACCAGCCCCCCTTTCCCCGAAGTTATCCGGTCAAAAGCCATTTTTGAGGTAGCCATTTTTTCAAAATAGTCCAAAGGCAAAATAATTATGCTTCTGGGGTTCAATCCCCCCCGTCCAACTCTTAGTGAAAGGGCTCTTAATTATTCAAGCTGCTTGTTGTTACTTTGATACTTTGTTTACTTTGATATTTTGATTTACTTATTTACGGGGCAACTTTGATCTATGGGGCAAGGGCTGCAATTTTTGCAAGTTACTTATTGTTACAATGATACTTTTTTTTTAATTTGATACCTGCTTTACTTTAATACTTTGTTACTTTGATACTAGTCTGGGTAGGAAAAAAAAAAGTTTGGATAGGATAAAAAAATATTGAAAAACTTAAAACTTTGGAATCAAAACGGACAGAAATTAATGAAAAACTTTCCGAAACAGATATTATTCAAAGAAAAGTAAAGGCTAAATTAAATTTAAGATTAGCAGAAATGAAAACCTATAATAATCCAAACTAAAAACGACCAGAAATTACTGTTAAAGAATAAATGAAACCCAAAACGAACACAAACTAAATAAGCAATCACAGCAAACAAACATACAACAGATACAAAAATAAAGGAATTAATAAATCTTAAAATGAGTAAAAATTAGATTGAACATGCAAATCAACTTAAAATGAACAAAAAGTCTGTATTAATAAAGAATAAATAAAACCCAAAACAAACAGAAATTAAATTAAGCAATTATAGCAAACAAACATGTAACATTTACTAATATAAATGAATAAATAAATCTTAAGTGAGTGAAACTTAAATTGAATAATCAAATCAAGCTCAAAAAGGACAAAAATCACTATAAAAAAGAGTTTGGCTACTGCCCCCTTCCCTAACTGAAAAAGTATTCAGCCTACTGTGTCACATACCCTTTACTGAAAACTGCGTGTGTCTTGAACAGCCTCGGAAAGAACTAATAAAATAAATTAAATATTTGATATATAAAGATATTAATTGTCTAATGCTTATCAGCTGAAGATTTTATTTCACTGCAATTGTCAGTTTTAGCGTCCTTTTTAAGTTACCGAAAAGATTAGAGCGAAGCTAGCCCCCGTCCCAAGCCCCTTTTTCCCCAAAGTCATTCTATCATATTGTCGAGATAACCATATTGTTCAACATAGTTGACAGCTTCAATATCTATGCTTTTGGAGATATAATGACCCTCAATAGCCCCCTGAGAAAGGTCTTTATATTATGGAATTTACCTTTTATTTACGTATAGCATTTGTCATTGGGAATTATGCATACATTTTTTGAACAGGGGGCGGGGGGGGAATGAATTTTATGCTAGGAGCGTTTTCCATGAGGAGGTAAGTTTCCGGGTGATAAACTTTTCAGGGGAAATTTTACACTGGGGAATTTTCCAGAATTCCTATACAAAATTCTTTTTATATATTTTACTTTCTTTTTGCCGACTCAATTTTACACATGGAGATGTTAAGAGTAATTGTCTGGGTAAGTTTTCAAAGTGATTGAATTTTCCAGAGAATACTTCCATGGGAGATATTTTGCCGTGAAGGAGGTGGGACGAATTTCTTGAAATTATTTGAAAACGATCAGAAATTAAATGAAAAAAAATAAGTTTTTCAACTGAAAATAAGGAGTAACGTTAAAACTTAAAAACGAACAGAAATTATTACGTAAAAATGGCTCCTGAATCACAAAGGCCGTGAAATTAGAATTAATAGCACTTTTGAAAGTGCCAAAAAAACTTAACATAAAGACCGAGGTATTGATGAGGGGGCGACCCCTTTCATATACGTAATAATGTTTTTAAGTTTTAATGTTGCTCCTTACTTTCCGTGAAAAAAAAATTGTTTTCTTATTTAATAGAACTCAAAGGGAGGCCTGAACTATAATATTAATGGCCAATTTCAAACTATGCTAAATTAAACTTATCTTCCAATGGTTTTACAATTTGATTACTACCAAAATCACATGTATAGCTTTTTGTTTTATTAACGCTTATTTTGCGTAAAAAACTTGTTTAATGGGCTACATACCAGGTGTAACATTAAAGCCTTAAACACCTCAGGCCAACTCCAGAGAGAAACTGTCCCGTTTTAAAGAGGATCAACCGATAAGTAGTACCAGGACTAAGAATCAGGACTGATTCCTATTGGACAATTTCCGCCTGAGCAAGTCATCCAAATGGACCCGATTTTCCGGATGAATTCTTATTTGAAATTTCTGAATAGAAAGAGAATATTTTCAACTGTTTACAAGGTGCAAAAAAGGGGACAAGCTTAAGGAGGGGAATCTGATATAGTTTGGATCAACTGAACTCGAGCATGTTAAACTTCAAAAGCAAAGCCAAGTTTTACTAGCTGTGGGAAATCCATCAATATAAACTGGTTTTAGATAACGGAAAAGTCCAAGGGGGAAAATAGTAATTCTTACACAAAATTTAGTACGGGTCAAAGAAGTTAAGAAATAAATAATTTTTGGCTCGAATGAGCTAGTTTCGCCATAAATTAGCACCAAATTATTATTTATGAGAGGCTACTGAAATCGCTGGTAATTTTTGTGGCAAAATAGAGTAGATGTCAAAATCAATTTTCCTTTCTGAAATCATGGTAGCTTAGCACATTTTAATTTATGTTCAAGTGTTAAAATGACTTGTGAGCATTCCTCACTATGTAGGCTATGTAATAGACCACGGCTTCAATCATTTAGCCGTTCTAACAACCTCCCCTTTACGTCCAAAATAGAACTCAGGAACCATCAAATTAAATGTAAGTTCAGTTCATGTTAAGTTTTAATACTGGATTTTATTTACATGCGAAAAAAACTTGTATTTTAGCTTAAATTTTGCCAGTTTTTCAATTAATTTATTATCAAATATGTTGGGGTAGCGAATTTAAGTAAAGTGTGACCTGTACCAGCAGTAACTAAAATTCTCCACTCATGTTTAGCTCAAATCATATTTAGATTGTACTGAATATGATTTTAAAAGGGAAACTAAAATAAATAAAAAATGAAACGAAAGTAAACAGATCCATAAAACTTAAAACGAACAGAAGCTATTCTACATAAAAAGGAAGCGTTGCACTGTTTTCAACCTATTATCCTTAGCCGTTCCTGGGATACTGCAGATCTGTCCTTTCGAAAACCTGGATGCATGGAGTGTCTTTGGATTTTATTTGTTCTGTGTCTTTGAACTTAACACCCTTAGCTGTTCCACAAATATTGTAGACACGCCATTTTGGCAACACTGGATGACAACAGGGGTACACGCTTTTGCTTTGGTTCAACACACCCATCAACATCCCTAAAGATTTTCAATTTAATGCCCTCGGCTGTTCCTATGATACTGCAGATATCTCCTTTAGACCATCTGGGTGCTAATAGTGTCTCCTGGTTTAGTTCAACATTCCACTCAACATGCCCTGAAATATTCAAGCTAATGCCCTCAGCTGATTATGAGATATTACGATACGCCCTTGTGACAGACTGGATGCACAAAGCGTCTTTTGATGTAGCCTTACATCCCCCTTAATATTTTTCCAAAGATTTCAGCCTAATACCCATAGACGATAAATATATACTGTAGTTATCGTGTTTCCGAAAACATGGATGCACTTGATTTGTTGGACAAGTTATATTATTCAAACTCAAAATGAACAGAAGTAGTAATCAACAAATAAATGATGACCAAAATGAACAAAAAATTATAACATAAGAGCATCCTGAGGCTTCTAAAAGTAGGACGGTCATTTGTGACATACTGAAATGATTTAAGCTTAGAGCTGTGTGTATTTATTAGTCATTATCAGTCACATAATGATATTCTTTTCTGAAAGTCTCTGCAGTCTTTTACTTAGTGTTGTAATAGAAGAGAAAATTTTTAGAATGTATATTATTTTCAGTCAATAAAAAATAACATTTTAGTTTCTTTGAAGGCTCATATTCGGTCCTTTTCCTGTTTGTTTAAATTTAATTTTTTTTAAGATTGTTTTTCTATTGTAATTTCTGTCTATTTTTGGGCTCGTTTGTTCACTGACAGTAGGTTCTGTTTATTTCACGTTTGAATCATTATATCACTTTAATTCTGCTTATCTCTAGCTTTAATATTGCTATTTGCTTTTATTTGAAAAAAATTTCATTAATCTTTTTTAATTTATTGCAAAGAAAAGCGCCTATGCTTGTGTAAGAGACAAAATGACAAAACACTAATAATTAAATGAAAATATCGTCTACATACATAGATTAATATAAAATCAGAGTCAACCGTATAGCGTTGCCTATAGTAAAGGTCATAATGCTTCAATGTTTCATTATCATTACTATAGTTATTTTTGCTTAAAAAGTTCAATTTTTTTATTCAACAGTAGTCTATACTTCTTTTATAAATCTCTTCAGCCACCTGTCAGTACAATCTAAATGTAAATTTTGATTTTACATTAGAAATATTTGCGATATTTCCACCCGTTTAGATTTTAAAATCATTTTTTACTTTTCCTTGAAAACCCTTTTTAAGAAAACTGTTATTAATTAATACAATCTAAAGAACAGATCCTGCTAAAACTACGATACATCAGATATAAGGAAAGAGCACTAGAAGACTTCAAAGGACTTACCTTGCATGATCCACAGTGACGTTTCGAAGTAAATGAATAAACATAACATTCAGAAAAGTTGTCATTTTTCACGTCAAAAGAAATTCCAAAACACGCCAAGATTGCATGACCAAGATAGGTTTTCTTTTTTTGGACAAATAGAAATATTAATAAAAAGACCATGAAACATTTACTTCATGAAATATGAGGACTGACTAATCTTCAAGGCTGGAAATGTGCCTTCGTTTAATAACAAGAGGGTAAATAAAAAAGTGCTGAAGTCAGGGAATTAGCCGATGTATTGCAGGGATAAAGCATTAAAGTATATATTATCTATAAAGATTATTATAGATTCTTATAAGAAGGATACTATATATAATAATATAAAAACTAGTACATTATGAAAATATCTAAGCAATATAATTTAAGAACAAGAGCTAAGAGCTCATATAGCACTTGTGACGAGGTCGGAAGAGCCAAGAGCTCATATGTAATGAGCTCTAGCAAAATTCTAAGGATGAATGGATTGTTTTAAAAGGAAAGCCAGAGGCTTAATGCCGGTCGGGATTTAAAATAAGAGCTCTGAGTCACGAGGTCCTTCTAAATATCAAAATTCATTAAGATCCGATCACCCAACCGTAAGCTAAAAATACCTCAATTATTCTGATTTTTCCTCTCCCTTCAGCCCCCCAGATGGTCGAATCGGGGGAAAACGACTTTACCAAGTCAATTCGTACAGCTCCCTGACACGCCTACCAATTTTGATCGTCCTAGCACGTCCAGAAGCACCAAACTCGCCAAAGCACTGAACCCCACCACCTAACTCCTCCAAAGAGAGAAGATCCAGTCCGGTTACGTCAATCACGTATCTACAACATTTATAAGCGTATTTCAAGATTTCTGGTTTCCCTCTCCAACTCCCCCCAATGTCAACAGATCTGGTCGGGATTTGAAATAAGAGCTCTGAGACACGAGTTCCTTCTAAATAACAAATCAAACAGTTCGTGGTAACGAACTGTAGTAAGGAGCGACCCGGCTCAATAGTAACCAAAACTCTAAAAAATGGAATTTTGATACCAATAGCTACATCAAAAGAATCGCATTTTAATGCTGGTTTTAAATATATAAGTTTCATCAAGTTTAGTCTTACCCATCAAAAGTTACGAGCCTGAGAAAATTTGCGTTATTTTAGAAAATAGGGGGAAACGCCCCCTAAAAGTCATAGAATCTTAACGAAAATCACACCATCAGATTCAGCGTATCAGATAACCCTACTGTAGAAGTTTCGAGCTCCTATCTACAAAAATGTGGAATTTTGCATTTTTTGCCAGAAGGCAGATCACGGATGCGTGTTTATTTGTTTTTTTGTTTTTTTGTTTTTTTTTTTTTTTTTCCCAGGGGTGATCGTATCGACCCAGTTGTCCTAGAATGTTGCAAGAGGGCTCATTCTAACGGAAATGAAAAGTTCTAGTGCCCTTTTTAAGTGACCAAAAAAATTGGAGGGCACCTAGGCCCCCTCCCACGCTAATTATTTTCCCAAAGTCAACGGATCAAAATTCTGAGATAGCCATTTTATTCAGCGTAGTCGAAAAACCTTATAACTATGTCTTTGGGGACGACTTACTCCCCCACAGTCCCCGTGAGAGGGGCAACAAGTTACAAACTTTGACCTGTGCTTACATATAGTAATGGTTATTGGGAAGTATACAGGCGTTTTCAGGAGGATTTTTTTGGTTTGGGGGAGGGGTTGAGAAGAGGGGGATATGCTGGGGGAACTTTCCTTCGAGAATTTGTAATGGGAGAAGAAAATTTCCATGAAGGGAGAGCAGGATTTACTAGCATTATTAAAAAAAAACAATTAAAAAATAAAAGTGAAAAAGCTTTTTCAGCTGGAAGTAAGGAACAGCAATAAAACTGAAAACAAACAGAAATTATTACCCATATGAGGGGCTCACCTCCTTCTAATACCTCGCTCTTTACGCTAAAGTATTTTCGGTAATTTCAACTACTTATTCTACGGCTTTTGTGATTCAGGGGGTCATTCTTAATGAATTGGGATAAAATTTAAGTTTTAGTGTAAAGAGCGAGGTACTGACGATGGGGCGAATCCCCTCATGTATGTAATAAAAACATGAGAATACAAAAGTTCTTTACGTAAGCTAATTTATAAGTTACGTAAATCTTTTACCAATAAAAAGATTCGTAAAAAATTAAAAGTTCTAGTTGCCTTTTTAATTAACCAAAAAATCGGGGGGCAACTAGGCTTCGTCCCCCGCTCTTTTTTTCTCAAAATCATTCGATCAAAATTATAAGAAAGCTATTGAGCCAAAAAAAAAATATGCAAAATTCGTTTTGATCATTCCTCTGCGGAGAGCCAAAATCAAAACATGCATTGATTCAAAAACGTTCAGAAATTAAATAAAAAAAACAAGTTTTTTCAACTGAAAGTAAGGAGTGACATCAAAACTTAAAACGCACAGAAATTACTTCGTATATGAAAGAGGCTGCTTCCTCATCAACGCCCCGCTCTTTACGCTAAAGTTTTTTACTGTTTTAGAAAGAAGAATTGAGAGAAAGAGTCAAACTTTAGCGTAAAGAGCGGGGCGTTGATGAGGAAGCAGCCTCTTTCATATACGAAGTAATTTCTGTGCGTTTTAAGTTTTGATGTCACTCCTTACTTTCAGTTGAAAAAACTTGTTTTTTTTATTTAATAAAACATATGAGCCGTATGACCTTTACTATAGGCAACGCTATAGCGTTATCTCTGATTTTCCGTGCTCGATCACCCGTATATGCTGTTTTATTTAAACAAGAGGTAATATGAAAAGAGAAATGAATTTTTGTAGTTTTGGCACTGTCACCGAAAGTACAAATACTGATAAACTCTGGAAGTAATTGAGCAATCTGAAGTGGTTGAAAAATGGCTCCAATAGCTGAAAAATGGCTCATGTGACTAATGACTATTATTAACAAGTAGATGAGGGAAGGGGAACGAGTTTAGAAAAAATCCATCAAACACTGTCGGAAGTCACTGAAGAACCTCACACTGTATAACCAGCTTTTTTCAGCTCAAAAGAAGAAGAAGGAGAAGCAGTTACTCTTAAAAACATGGTTTTCACAATAAAACAATAGAAGCTTCCGATTTGATCTAAGGGGTAGACACAAACCCGTACTTATAAGCAAGAGTAATCATCCCTGTCCCCCCTGAAGCCTGAATATTTTATTGAGGCCTCGTATTTTGTAACTTTTTTATTGTGGTTTCAGAAAAAAATAAAAAAAATAATCAGTAATATTTAACAATAGCTAAGGGCTATTGCCTTTTAATTTTCTACTTCTGCCATCTAATTTGTCTGTCTTTCAACATTTTTCTTTATTCTGCCTTCATCCAAAAAGGCTTGGAGCCTTACCCCAAAACAAATTCATAAGCATTTTTTTTGAATAGCAGAGGATGTACTTGGTTAAAATCACTTAAAATAAACAGTTTTTCTTTACTTTTCGTGGAATCGGATACCTTTTCTTAAACTATTTTGACAGCGTTGTTCCAATCTAAAATAAATATTCCTGCAAAATCGCCCGATCTTGGTCGTAAAATAAAGTTTAGAGAGGATTCATATTAATTTCCAAAAATATGAAATTTTCAAGAGGGAATGGTGAGATCTCAATATCCATCATTAGATCCAGCATTTCGAAAAAAAATTCATATCAGATTAACATTAGAAGTTGTTATGTTTTTTCTACTACATAATTTGTCTTGTCCTTTCTTTAGAATTGTGTTGCAAGGGCTATCTTACCAAACCAGTGGCTTAAAAAGTTCAAAGAAAAGCTATCTAATTTTCAACTTAAATTTACTCCCCCATTTTTTTAGCAACAAAAATATTACCGAAACTAAATAATGGTTTGCCCTTTTCTTTCCCTCAAAATGACAAATTTAGTGAAAAATAGTCAAAGCCATTAGAGAATTTGTTTTTAAGCACATATGAAGCAATGATAGCGTGTATCAAACAGTTCGTGGTAACAAACTGTAGGAGCGACCCGGCTCAATAGTAACCAAAACTCTAAAAAATGGAATTTTGATACCAATAGCTACATAAAAAAATCGGATTTTAATGCTGATTTCAAATATATAACTTTCATCAAGATTAGTCTGACCTATCAAAAGTTACGAGCCTGAGAAAATTTGCCTCATTTTAGGAAATAGGGGAAAACATCCCCTAAAAGTCATACAATCTTAACGAAAATCACACTATCAGATTCAGCGTATCAGAGAACCTTGCTGTAGAAGTTTCAAGCTCCTATCTACAAAAATGTGGAATTTCACATTTTTTGCAAGAAGACAAATCACGGATGCGTGTTTATTTTTTTTTTTTTTTTTTTTGGTTTTTGTTAACTTTCATCAAGATTAGTCTGACCTATCAAAAGTTACGAGCCTGAGAAATTTTGCCTCATTTTAGAAAATAGGGGAAAACGTCTCCTAAAAGTCATACAATCTTAACGAAAATCACACCATCAGATTCAGCGTATCAGAGAACCTTGCTGTAGAAGTTTCAAGCTCCTATCTACAAAAATGTGGAATTTCGCATTTTTTGCAAGAAGACAAATCACGGATGCGTGTTTATTTGTTTTTTTGTTTTGTTTTTTTTTGTGTTTTTTTTCCCAGGGGTGATCGCATTGACCCAGTCGTCCTAGAATGTCACGGGAGGGCTCATTCTAACGTGACCAAAAAATTGGAGGGTACCTAGGCCCCCTCCCACGCTCATTTTTTCCCAAAAGTCACCGGATCAAAATTCTGAGATAACCATTTTATTCACCGTAGTCAAAAAACCTAATAACTATGTCTTTGAGGACGACTTACTACCCCGCAGTCTCCCTGGGAGGGGTGGCAAGTTACAAACTTTGACCTGTGTTTACATATAGTAATGGTTACTGGGAAGTGTCCGGACGTTTTCAGTTTTTTTTTTGGTTTGGGAGGGAAAGTTGAGGTGGGGGGGGGTTACGTGGGAGGATCTTTCCATGGAAAACTTCTCATGGGGGAAGAGACTTTCAATGAAGGGGGCGCAGGATTTTTTTGCATTATTTAAAAAAACAAGGAAAAAATAAATATAAGAAGTTTTTTCTACTGAAAGTGAGGAGCATCATTAAAACTTAAAAAGAGGAGAAATTATTGTGCATATGAGGGGTTTACCTCCTCGTAATACCTCGCTCTTTACGCGAAAGTATTTTTAGTAATTTCAACTATTTATTCTACGGCCTTTGTGATTCAAGGGTCATTCTTAAGGAACTGGGACAGAATTTAAGCTTTAGTGTAAAGAGCGAGGTATCGATGAGGGGTGAACTCCCTCATATACGCAATAAAAATATGCAAACATAGAAGTTCGTTACATAAGTTAATTCGTAAATTATGTATATTTTTTACTAATGAAAATGTTCGTAAAACAATTAAAAGTTCTAGTTGCCTTTTTAAGTAATCAAAAAATTAAAAGGCAGCTAGGCTTCCTCCGTCTCTCCTTTTTTCACAAAATCTTCCGATTAAAACTATGAGAAAGCCATTTAGCCAAAAAGAAAATTAATTTGCAAATTTCGTTTTAATTATTTATGTGCGGAGAGCCAAGATCAAAACATGCATTTATTAAAAAACGTCCAAAAATTAAATAAAAAAAACGAGTTTTTTTAAATGAAAGTAAGGAGCGACATTAAAACTTAAAACGAACAGAAATTACTCCGTATATGAAAGGGGCTTTTTTTCCTCAACGCCCCGCTCTTTACGCTAGTTTTTTCCTTTTTTAAAAAGTAGAGCTAAGAGAAAGAGTCAAACTTTAGCGTACACAGGGAGGTGTTGAGGAGGAAAAGCCCCTTTCATATACGGAGTAATTTCTGTTCGTTTTAAGTTTTAATGTCGCTCCTTACTTCCATTTAAAAAAACTTGTTTTTTTTATTTAATTTCATTAAGATACAGTCACCCGTTCTTGAGTTAAAATACCTCAATTTTTTCTGATTTTCCAAATTAACAACCCCCTGCTCCCCCAAAGAGAACGGATCCATACCAATTATGTCAATCTCGTATCTATAACTTGTGCTTATTCTTTCCATCAAGTTTCATCCCCATCTCTCGACCCTAAGTGTTGTCCAAGATTTCCGGTTTCCAAGATTTCTGTTTCCCCCCTCCAACCCTTTATGTCCCCGGATCCGATTCCTATTTAAAATGGAGCATCTGAGACATAAGATTCTTCTATATATCAAGTTTCATGGAGATCCGATCACCCATTCGTAAGATACCTCGATTTTCACGTTTTCTAAGAATTCCGGATTCCCCCTCCAACTCCCTTCAATGTCACCGGATCTGGTCGGAATTTAAAAAGAGAATTCTAAGCCACAAGATCCTTCTAGATATCAAATCTCATTAAGATCTGATTACCCGGTCGTAAGTTACAAATACCTCATTTTTTCTAATTTTTCCAAAATACTCCCCCCCCAACCAACTCAACCAAAGAGAGCGGATCTGATCCGGTTATGTTAGTCATCTATCTTGGACTTGTGCTTATTCTTTTCACCAAGTTTCATCCTGATCTCTCCGCTTTAAGCGTTTTCCAAGATTTCCGGTCCCCCCTCTAAGGACACTGGATCTGGTCGGGATTTGAAATAAGAGATCTGAGTTTCAACGTCCTTCTAAATATGAAATTTAATTAAGATACGATCCCTCTTTCGCAAGTTAAATTACCTCATTTTTTCTAACTTTGTAGAATTAACCCCCCCCCCCCAACTCTCCCAAAGAGAGGAGAACGTTCCGATTATTTCAATCCCGTATCTAGGACTTGTGCTTATTTTTCCCTCCAAGTTTTATCCCGATCCCTCCACTCTAAGCATTTTCAATGATTTTAGGTTCCCCCCCCCAACTTCCCTTTCACCGGATCCGGTCAGGATTTAAAATAAGATTTCTGAGACATGATATCCTTCCAAACATCAAATTTCATTAAGATCCGATCACTCATTCGTAAGTTAAAAATACCTCATTTTCTAATTTGTCAGAATTAACCCCCCCCCAATCCCCCAAAGAGAGCGGATCTGTTCCGATTATGTCAATCACGTATCTAGGACTTATGATTATTTTTCCCACCATGTTTCCTCCCGATCCCTCCACTCTAAGCGTTACCAAGATTTTAGGTTCTCCCCCTCAATTCCCCCCAATGTCACCGGATCCAGTTGGGAATTACAGTAAGAGCTCTGAGACACGATATCCTTCCAAATTTCAAATTTCATTAAGATCTGATCACTCCTTCGTAAGTTAAAAATAAACTCGTTTTTTCTAATTTTTCAGAATAAATCCTCCCCCCCCCAACTCCCCCAAACAGACCAGATCCGTCCGGTTATGTCAATAACGTATCTAGGATTTCTGCTTATTTTTCCCACCAAGTTTCATCCCGATCCCTCTAAGCGTTTTCGAAGATTTTAGGTTCCCTCCTCCAGCTTCCCCGCATGTCACTGGATCTGGTCGGGATTTTAAATAAAAGCTCTGAGACACGATATCTTTCCAAACATCAAATTTCATTAAGATCCCATCACCCGTTCGTAAATTAAAAATACTTCATTTTTTCCATTTTTCCGAATTAACCGACCCCCCACTCCCCCCCCCCAGATGTTCAAATCGGGAAAACGACTATTTCTTATTTAATCTGGTCCGGTCCCTGATACGCCTGCCAAATTTCATCGTCCTTGCTTACCAAATTTCAGCTTACCTGGAAGTGCCTAAAGTAGCAAAACCGGGACAGACCGACAAACAGACAGATAGACAGACAGACCGACAGAATTTGCGATCGCTATATGTCACTTGGTTAATACCAGCGCCATAAAAACTATAAGATTGATTGTACTTAAAGTGTAGTCATAGGTGTGTAAACAGGTAAAGTGTAGACGTGTGTTAAGCTTACCTCCTATCCTGATCTTCATACTTCCACCTCCAAACTAGTTAGGTATAAAAAATAAAAAGCAGGTTTAGAAGTTAAGTATTTTAAGAGATTTAGCCCTCTATGCAATAATAGTTTGAGTTTTCTTGGAGATACATCTCCTCGTCCATTTGGTCATTGTTAGCAAATATGACAAAACCTGTACGTTTTGTTGTTAAGATTAATCAAACTCTATGAAGACTTGTAACTAATTATGGACAAATAATTAAACGCAAAATATATTTTCCACTAGAAATGAATTTCAATGAATTATCTAGTGAAGATTTCCCGATCATCTTTTTAAAAATTGTGGCCGTCACGTTGTTAACCTTACGGTCAATTCCTAAAGAGTTAATTGTGATACAGTACTAGATTAAAAAAAGCATATATAACTAAAACATCTTGATTTTTGCACGTATTTCAAGTCTGCAGTAGTTATTGGAGGCAAAGCTGGCATAAGCCTTTTTTCAGGATTGTATAAAAATGAAGTTATTTCCACTTGTTGATAGATAGTCTATCATCCATCCGTCCATCCAAGGGCAGAACTAGGGTAGATAATCATAGAACTAAGAGATGATCAAGATTTTTGGGTTGACTCATGACGGACAGTATCGACTGGACTTGCATGCAAAAGACGGGACTGAATTTGCTTGGACCCACTGGTGAACAAGTGACCTAAGCATAATAGTTTTGCCAGCTTAGAGTCTCAGTCGGACTACCGTGTTTTAGGATTGATACATGACCGACAAGTCCCCTGGATTCCAAGGTAAACGGGGAGACTTGCAATTTTACAAATGTTTTGGTAAGCGGCACGGATAAGCGATGGGAGTAGCTATGACTCTTATTGATACATAAAAGAGACTACTTTATATAACAAACTGCTTATTACTTTACAAAATTTAGGAAAACATTGTTAAATTACGGTTTAAGTCTATTAAAACTTAACAGCAAACTCAAATTATTACAGAATCACGAGCTTTACTTATGAAAATTCATTTCTAAAATAATCATGGTGGCAGCGATAGTTGCAGCCGAAGAAACAGCAGAACGCGAACTATAGTAACACAAGATATGAAAATGTGTTAAAAAACTGCCATTGTAAAATACCATTTGTACATGATTTACGAATGATAACTATTAGTTGAACTAATCTTAATTGTAAAATGTTATTTTGAAAGCATACTTAGAGGAATTTTAAAAAGCCCTTCAAAAATAGACTTGAAGGAAAATGAAAAGAGTACCTATTTCCCATACCTCCCACACTCAAGAATCACACTGTGAAACTCGAGATCAAACCGGTTTCATATGTCTGTAGTAAGAGATTAAATAAAAAAAACTAGTTTTTTAACTGAAAGTAAGGAGCGACATTCAAACTTAAAACGAACAGAAATTACTCCGTATATGAAATGGGTTGTCCCCTCCGCAATCCCTCGCTCTTTACGCTAAAGCTTTTAATTGTTATAAAAAGCAGAATTGTGGCAAAGAGTCAAACTTTAGCGTAAAGAGCGAGGGATTGCAGAGGGGACAACCCATTTCATATACGGAGTAATTTCTGTTCGTTTTAAGTTTGAATGTCGCTCCTTACTTTCAGTTAAAAAACTAGTTTTTTTTTATTTAATTTCTGAACGTTTTTGAATTAATGCATGTTTAATTTTGGCTCTCCCCACATAAATTATTAAAATGAAATTTGTATATTAATTCCTTTCTTGGCTAAATGACTTTCTCTTAGTTTTGATCAGACGATTTTGAGAAATAAGGGGTGGGGAAGGAGGTCTAGTTGCCCTGCAATTTTTCGGTTACATAAAATGGCAACTAGAAATTTTAATTTTTAACGAATGTTTTTATTAGCAAAAAATATACGTAACTTAAGAATTAACTTACGTAACAAACTTTTATATTCTTAAATTTCTGTTATGTATATGAGTGGGTTTGTACCCTCGTTAATACCTCACTCTTTACACTAAATCGTAAGTTTTGTCGCAATTCTTTAAGAATGACCCCTGAATCAGAAAGGCGGAAGAATAAATAGTTTAACTAAAAATACTATAGCATAAAGAGCGAGGTTTTTATCTCCTCCTAAATACCTCACTCTTTATGCTAAAGTATTTTTAGCACCCCTCATATGCGTAATAATCTCTTTTCGTTTTAAGTTTCAATGCTACTCCTTACTTTCAATTGAAAAAACTTTTCCATGTTTATTTTTTCATTGTTTTTCATTGTAATTTTAGAAAATTCTGCGCCCTTTTCATTGAATTTCTGTTCCCCCATGACATATTTCTCAGAGGAAAGATCCTTCCACATAACTCCCTCCCCTCCACCCCACCCCTTGCACTTGAAGCCCCTCCCCCAGGGACTGTGGGGGAGTAAGTCATTCCCAAAGACATAGTTATTATGGTTTTTGACTATGCGGAACAAAAAGGCTATCTCAGAATTTTGATCCGTTGACTTTGGAGAAAAAATGAGCGTGGGAGGGGGCCTAGGTTCCCTCCAAATATTTTGGTCACTTAAAAAGGGCACTAGAACTTTTCATTTACGTTAGAATGAGCCCTCTTGCGAAATTCTAGGACCACTTGGTCGATACGATGACCCCTGGGGAAAAAAAAACAAATAAACACACACCCGTGATTTGTCTTCTGGCAAAAAATACGAAATTCCACATTTTTGTAGATAGGAGCTTGAAATTTTTGCTATAGGGTTCTCTGATATGCCGAATGCGATGGTGTGATTAAGATTCTACGACTTTTAGGGGGAGTCTCCCCCTATTCTCCAAAATAAGGCAAATTTTCTCAGGCTCGTAACTTTTCATGACAAAGACTAAATTTGATGAAACTTATATATTTAAAATCAGCATGAAAATCTAATTCTTTTGATGTATATTTTAGCATCAAAATTCCGTTTTTTAGGGTTTCGTTTACTATTGAGCCGGGTCGCTCCTTACTACAGTTCGTTACCACGAACTGTTTGACAGTTAGCTTACGCTAACTGTGTCAGTGTGAACGTAACAGTGTGTCAGTGTGTAACAGTGTGAACGAATCACACTGTGAAACTCGAGATCAAACCGGTTTCATATGTCTGTAGTAAGACACAGTTAGCTTACGCTCAGTGGAAAACATGTGGCGGGTGACACAATACATTGTACTTGTATATAATTTGAGCTATATATTTGCACATTATGGGGGATGGGGATAAAGTGTTTTGACAGCGTGAAGTTAGAAAACAATTCTTACTTCATAATATGCAAAATAATTGTTGCTAACACGTTGTGCATGCCGACCCACTATACTTTACCCTTACCCCCTTCCCCTGGTGCGCAAATATATAGCGAGAATTTTTTCTGAAGTATTATATTTCTATCATATTTTCATATTTTTCATATGTTATGCAATTTTTCCTGTGTCACTACCAGGACACTGGAACATCATACAGAGCCGTTTAAGGGCTCATCATAAAGTTAATTTATATATCTAATAGTTTATTATAAATTTAACTTGACACAACCATCATAAAATACTATATGGCACCCTCAATGTACAATTTGTGTGTCGTTTCTGGAATGGAAAGGCTGGGCAGGGCACTGGAACATTATTAAGAACAGTTTAAGGGCCTATTTAAAAGGTAATTTTTATATTTGAGTGCTTTTTATAAATTTAAATGGATAACCCATTAGGAAGTGTCGTATAGCATCCAAAAATCTTAATTCGGGCTGTTTTTCTAGTTATTCAATGAAAATACCGAAAAAAAACCTTTTCTAATTAAAAGACTCCAAAAAAGAAACTTTGCAAAAAGTATGCTGGGGCAAAAACTAATGGTGAATGGAAATCTCTGCTGCTCCTAAATTGCCCCCAATAGAACTAGCACACAGGAATCATTGTGGAGAGATGTTTAAAGGCTCAATTCAAAACTATTGGTCATTTTAGTGTGATTTTTTTGTAGATTTATAGTGAAAAGAACATTAAATAGCCGGATCAAACCGCGCAGCAGTAATCTGTGCGTTCTAAATTTGAGCTTTGCCCTTTACTTTTATCAGAGAAACTTGTTTTAAGTTATGTATATCTATATGGTATGTTTTAATAGTGCATAATCTTTGTTTTGAGTTTTTGTTTCTTTGTCAATTCAACTTGTTGTCTTGGTGACAATACTTGATGCTCAAATTGCAGATCCTGATGGGCAAAATTGGATCCATTCTTGGTTAATAGGCCTGGTTTACCTGCAGCTGTAGAAATGGATTCTCTCCTCGTAACTGGGTGAGACACAGCCCTTACCTCTCGAGTTGGATATATAATATTTAAGTGGACATAGATTTATTATTGACCATACTTCTTCCCAGGCTTGAGAAGTTAAGACAGTAACGCCTTGGATATTTAATAACCAAACGACAGGTATTTTAGTTCAAGTTTATCTGATGATATTCTAACATCAAAATAACCCTTTGAATTGTTGGAAGCTGATTATTTACTTTCTTCTCTAATAAGGGGCCAATACAAACAACGCTTAAAAGCCAGCAGGTTTTTCACTACCAGGACTGTAACCCCTTGTGAGTTCTCCCCCTCGTCAATACCTCGCTCTTTACTCTAAAGTTCGAATTTTGTTGCAATTCTTTAAGAATGAACTGAATCACAAAGGCCGTTTAATTAGAATACATAGCTCTTTTGAAAGTCCTAAAAATCTTTAACGCAAAGAGCAAGGTAGTGACGAGGGGGCGATTCCCCTTACATGCGCAATAATTTTTTTTTCGTTTTAAGTTTTAATGTTGCTCCTTACTTTCAGAAGAAAAAACTCGCTGTTTTCTTTAATCTTAAAATCCTCCAATCACTTTCAAGTCTTAAACAGGGCACTATAACTTTCAACTTCAATCGAATGAGGACCCGGTGGAGTTTTTTCTACCACCCATCCTTTAGGAAGCGGTAGGGAAAAAATATTCATTGCAGGTATATGGCCGTTTACTACAGGCACCGCTAGAATGTTCCTTCTGATATGGTTCTTGCACAAAAGCTATTGGTGATTTTCATTTCATTTAATTAACTTTGACTTTCTTATAATTTATGCCTTACTTCCAGGATTCACAGTTAAAAAATTCTATTCAAAAATGTTTTGCTTGCTGGTTTTTGTTCAAACTTGATTTCTTATGAGATCATGTCTAAAAAAGATCCTTTGAAGATCATTTCTGAGAAAAAAAATACTGAGAGCTTTGTAAAAAAAAAAAAAAAAAAAAAAAAAAAAAAAAAAAAAAAAAAAAAAAAAATCACCAGACTGTCCTTCAATTTTAAATGCAAAAGACTAGCAGAGTGAAAAAGGCATGGAAAGCCTTTATTTATGTTGCAAAATTTGCTGTATTCGTGCAATTACTAAGGGGATATTAGTTACTTATATTTCGAGGGAGAACACTAAATGAAAGGGAACTGTACTGTTTACTTGTTATCGAATTTCCTTTGAATTTCCTTTATACCTAGAAATTGACATGCTTTGCGTCCAATTCGGTACTATGCAAATGTCACGCATATTCTCTTATCTCCGCCCAGATCTAAACAAACATAAATAACTACCAAAAAAAGACACAAGAAGACTCAAACCTGGACGTCGTTGTGCAGAGAGCATTAAACACGAACCAATGTCTATTTTTTTTTCTGTTGATTAGACAAATAAATATATTACAAGTACTAATTATATCATGGAAAATGTGTAAACTTCTGGCGGTAATAAAAGAGCGAATCTCGTTCACAGTGAGCAATTCCAACACAAGTAATTATCAAAGTTAAAACGGAGAGAAATTACAATAATTAAGAGAAAGTGACTGACTCCCTCTTGATCAAACCGTTATATTAAATAGTCTGAAAGAAACCAACAAATATACTATTTGTTGTTCCAAATGAGAGTAAAGAGTGATGGTAAAACTAGAATGAATTTATTGAGCAATTAAGCTCACACTAGTAGTATTTCGCCAACTAAAACTACCATAACCTATTAACTAACCAATAAACTAATTATTGACTAAAGTTGAAGTATTGATTATTAAAGTACTTTATTTGCAATATGAAATTAGAAAAAATTGATATATTGACATATGTGTCATACTACATAACACTAAAATCAAATGGGAAATCATAGTAACAATTACTCAAATTTAAATTTGAACACACATTGGATGTTGAAATAATGCCTTTATTATCAGTAATGCTGTTACATCAATACGTCATATACAATATGGAAATACTTAATTCTGAAAATTTAATATAAATGAATTTAAACAGTAATGACCAGTAACAACCAGGGGCATCAATCTGATAAGGAGGGTAGTTCCTCACTTAAAATTTGTTTGCCCTCCCTTAGATTTTAAAGATTTTTTTTTGTAAATTCATGAAAAATGTATTTTTTGGTACCCTCCTTGAAAAATTAGGAAAAACAAGTTGCCCCCTTCCCTTTAGATTTTGGAAAATAAAAAAGATTGCTTCCCGTCCCCGTACATTTTCGTAAATTGACGTCATTGGTAACGAAATCGGTAAATTGACGTCGTTGACCAACGAATACAGATTATTCGATTTGAGTTAACATTTATCACTTCCGACAAAACGGACTGAATCACATTTTCTAGGCAAACTTGCTTTAAAGAGGTTCGAGCTGAATAAGCTAGATTTAAATTGGAGTTGAAGCAATTAGGGTTTAATTAAATGGGGGCTGGGTTGCATGAGAATTGAGCTAAATGAGGGCTGAATTGCAAGAGGGTTGAGTTAAAGGTGTAGTTGAGTTAAACAAAGGTTTTGATAAATGGGGCTGAGATAAATGAGGATTGAATTAAACGGGGCTGAGTTTAAGAGTTTAATGAAGATTGAGTTGTATGGGACTTAGTTGAACGGGGTTGAGCTACATGGGGACTGAGTTGCGTGGCATTTGAGTTGAATGTGGGTTGAATTGAACATGGGCTGCGTTAAAAAGAGAGGAGTTAAATGGGATTTAGCTGCACAGGGGTTCAGTTACACGAGGCTTTAGTTAAAAGGTTTAAGTTGCGCGGGGATCAGTTGCATGGGAACCAATATGAAGTATTGAAAACTGTAGAATTTTGGTGTCAAAGATTATACGTTATGTAGGATTCGATAAGAACTTATATTTAATCGACCTAGTTTGGCAACAGCTAAATCTTTCTGCTCATACAAGTGCTGAAAAGTTGCCAAGGACCCCGGAATATTCAAATCTTGACTGTGCTGTAACGTGCCAAGTTTGTTTGAGGTTACTTAAGAATTATTGAAAATAACTTAAGGTAAATCAAATCGCCTAAATGAGTTTCGTGTTTATATTGTATCTCGTGCAAGCATGTCAACCCAACTGTCAAAAGGTTCATGACGTTTACATAAATAATTGTTGAACGGGAGTCTAGTCAGAATATGAAAAGTAAACATCTTTCAATTTGTTTTTTATTTTCGTTTTGTTTGCCTAATCCTTATTAAATATTTGAAGACTTTGACAAACTTATTTTAATAAATTTTAAACTATGGAATGGCGAGTAAAGATTGAATGACAACGTAAATTAACTGAATATCTAAATCTTTTTTTCGCACCGGAGAATAGAAGAATGTCGATTTTTAGAAATAATTATAGCGTCATTTTAGAGAAAAGATTTACAGATAAATAATTTACATAGACAATTACAAAAATACTTACATATACACAATTATTGCCAAATAATAAACATAAGGTAACTGAAAACAACCTTTCTGTAAGGCTTCGTTATTACAGTTTTAATGGTTATGTTTCATAAAATTTTTTCGATAGATCGATAGATATTGCTACAAAAGCCTCTCTGGGCCATGGCAAAAACAAAACCTGAGCAATCCAACTGAAGCTTACGGACATAGTAGAAACGTACCTAACAATATCGATACCGTAATATAATAATAACACAGCAAAAACGTTAGCAATAACAAAAACACATATATTAAGACACATAATACCTCTAGAACGCAAAATTCTAATACGCAACAATAATAATAATCTTGTTATGTAATATAACAACATAACATTTACATGAAATATAAGTGTTCTAATATATGATATATTACAACACTAGAGCCTCAATGGACAATGGCCAACAAAAATAATATAAATAAGAAAAACAACTGAAAAAAAATGCACTCCGCCACCATTATCTATATGCATATCTTTTCAAAACATTCTTTTCTTATGTTGTCTATCGTCCATCCTCCAAAAATCTCTCTCTGCTGCATATCTGCACGGAAGTACCTCCCCACATTCTTAATATCCATTCTACAATATTCCAATATTAAGATCCTCAGATTATTTTTACCGAAAAGACTAATTATAGAAAATTATTTTTTTTTATTACAACCTTCGCAACTCGATCAACAATGACGATATGTCGCTAGTCCTGGTAGTCTGCTCACTTTACATGCTACGGAGTTTTTATACTGTTTTGAAACAAAAGAATCTCAATCCATCCAAAAACCCTTGCTGGTTTAGTTAAAAGCTCGTATAAAGTTAAACTTAGTTATTATACATCATAAAAAGTTTTATTTAGATTTTAAAATTTCTGTCACCACCAACGATGATCATAGAAATTATAAAGTTTTCTGGGGTAAATTTTTCCCCCTTATGTGTTGTATTATGCCTTTAAGTTTGTATTTCTTATTTTTAAATGTTTTGGAACTTTTTATCTAAACCCCTTCCTGAAAAGCCTTGCTTGGTTAAGTTTTAAGCTCATTTAAAATTTTCAACTGTGAACAGGCAATTCCTTCCATTTGAAAAAATCTTGCAGACCTTATATAAAATTCATTAATATGGTAAACATAATTACGGTCCCTGGTCTCCTTTATTATCTCAGTCTATTGTCAACTGAAAAAAAAAAGCTTTCCAGAGACCTCAAGCTTGATAGATCCGAGGGATCAGAAATAATCCGCTATTTCCAATTCGTGATCTCTTTGTATTGTCTCATGATGGAAATATAAGCAGAAAAGAGTAATATCTTGAACTATTTATGTTCTAGAGGGGGACTCATTGAAAAACAATCAACTCTGCGTTAATACCAGCTACTACCAGATAGTAATGTTTTTCCGTGTCCACTTTTTAGTTATAAAGAATCGAACATTTTAAGAAGAATGGCTTTCTCTGATATAAGTGTTTAATGTCGGTTTCAGGAAACGATTGTTTCTAGTCGCTCGAGTGTGACTCCAATTCTATATTGGTTGTGATCGAAAGTTCTACACATCTAATGTCCACAACATATAGAATTATGACATTGACACCCACAAGGAAGGAGGTGCACCAAGAATTATTTTTCCCAGGTAGAAAACACTCAGCATCTGTGAATTTCATGTTTTTTGAAGAAAAACCCTTCTTTTACCACAAAAATATTTTCAAATCTGATTTTCTGTAAAAGCTATGTACAAACACTGATACAGTGAACTTCAATACCCATGCCTGGGAGTCGGTGTTCCCCACCAAGGAAACTTCCCTGAAAAAAATCCCCTGCTGACAATTCCACAAGGAAATTCTCCCCTCCCCCGTGGAAAGTTCCCCCACACTCAAAATTGAGCAGTCACAAGGAAGTAAAAAATAGGTACATCAAAATGTCAATCAAACGTCCTAGGGGATAACAAGAAGACCAGATGTCAAAAATAGTTTTAGGACAAGGGCTGATTGGTCTAAAATACTTTCGACATGTTAAAAAAGACTATAACTCTCAATTTCTGATCAAATGAGCATCTTCTGAAGTTTCTATGACCACGAGGGGGAGGTTGAAGATGAGGAAGGAGCAGTCCCCTTTCTATACGGAATTAATTTTGCTAATTTTGGGGTTAATGTTACTCTGCTTTCACAATAACAGGGCAGACCAGAAGTACTTCAAGAAAACAAAAGAAATTAAATATCAATAATCCAGGGGGGATTGGGGAGAATAATTCGAGGGAAATTTCCACGAGGGGATTGTCTAAGGGTAATAATCGGGGGAATGTCTGGGGAAGTTTTCCTTGGGGGAATTTTCCCTAGGGAAACAACCAGATCCTCCATGCCCACCCCAAAGAAAATCGTATGTTGTTTTGTAATTTTACTGTAATATCTGTAATAATTGTAATAATAAACTGTAATAATTTTGCTTTGTTCAACAATTCTGCCTTCTGTTGGTGTTTCTTCGACTGTTTACTCTCAGGGGCGGATCTCGAAAAAAAATCTTGGGGGGCCAGTTGACAAAGGGCGCCAATGTGATTCAAGCGTAATGATAGGTGGAGGTGTAGATATCGCTTTCCTTAACCAGCTCGTTTGTGTGAATCTGGTTGGTGCTGATGTGAAAAGACAAAGAAACCTCTTTGAAAGCCAACATTATTTTCTAATAGCAATAAAATGTGTATTAACAACAGACGCGAGCAGATTCTTTGACAAATTAATTACTATGGCTTCATTGAGACTTTATGAATGAGTAGACCAGACTAATTTTATTTTATTTTTCTTTAGAGCTTGATAAAAAAAAATAATTGATGGGGAAACCTCTAATTTCTAAGAGTGAAAATAAAACTGTTTCACAAGAGGTAGAGAATTGTAAAGCAGCTCCTTGATCCACCACAAGATTCCAAAATTTTCTATAAAGAGACTGAAAACCAGCCACATGCCTGGTTGCTGTGGAATATCTGAAGAACACTTGAAATGTGGGGGTCCTGCCTTGTTGCTTTGGTAGCTAGAAAATGTTTTGAAGACGTTCCATGACAAGCAAAGGAATATTTGGTTTTTACTTGTGTCAAGGGCTCCTTTTTTCGACGATTCTTTAATCGGAACCAGAACCAAGACATGGAATGGGTCGTGTCCCACACTGTCAAAGTTGATTTTTTTTTTAAGGACAGTATTTATATTATGATATTTATTATAGACCCTACCCCTACCGCAGCAGGGTTTCAAACCCAAATATATTTAAACTTCCTAATTTCTTCGAAAATCATACAAGTCTAATAATGATAATGATAATTGAGTGACTAATATTGAAATAATGTCACGTAAATTATTACAAGGTATTAATATTGCAATGTAAAATTTCTACTATTGCCGTTCTACAAATACCTTTCTCTTACAATCATATGCGAATAGAATGCTAGTTAATTCATTTGATTTCATGTTCCATCCATCTTATAACTGGTAATGTAGTAGCCATTTGAAGTTTTGTTTTTAGCAGGAGAATTCCGATGAAATGACGTTAACTAAATATCTTGAGCTTGTACACACACCCCCCTCTTTATTCTAAAATTTCAACTGGAAAAAAGATCAATTTACCCATCCCTGAAAGTATTTTTTACTCCTTGTTTGAATTTTAAACTACCAAAAAAATCAGTGTCTTTTGGGGGTGGCGGCTTGAGAGTAATGGGCAATAGCCCTTGCTAGCCCTTAATACTAGCCCTTGATAGCCTGACATTGTAAGATTTGTAATCTAAAAATGTAATATCTCATTCCTTTAAATTTTCTTAAAAATATATAAATTTAAAAAATACATCGAACTACAATTGAGAAATCGATTCCACAATTAACATGTTACGATATTGTGAAGCTTAACATCAGTTGACTAGCATCCCAGAAAGAATACATTGATTTCCCAAAATGTATTTCAAAGAAAATAATATCATCAATGACTTGTTGGCTCAATCGAGTAGCGTGTCGGTCTTTTGCCATAATAAATAACGGGTCTCACGTTCAATTCATACATCTGACGTAAATTTCATAAAATCAATGGAAAAGTGCTTAAAAGCTAAAAAATGTTGTTGGCTCAGTTTTTATCTCAAAGGACCAGATGTGAGGACTGTCACGGAACGTATTGCAATGTTTTTCTGACATCATGAGTGATTATACAATACCAAATAACGCATCGTTCTTGAAATTCTCTTAAACATGCCAAGAAATTCTCAGAAATCAGGATATGTGCCCCTTGTATTTGTTGTATTGTTTCATCGACAACATGAATTATTGCACAATATCAGATAACATATCATTCTTGAAATTCTCAGAAACATGCCAAGAAATTCTTCGAAATCATGATATGGGCTCGCTCGAAGTAATAAGATATGGGCCCACTCGGAGACAAAGATGGGATACTACTCAGCGTAAAAATAATTGAGAAAAATGTACATAATCAAGGTATTACTATCGTATTATTTCAAAATACAAAAACCATAGGAATCAACTTACGAAAATTTAGGAGGGGATACGAGGTTTTTTTTTATTTTTTAAATTGAAAATACAGAAAAAAAACTTATTTCAAAATCTAAAAGGGAGGGGGGTCTTTTTTTCAATGAACCAAAACAGTAATATTCAAAATCGGGAGGCATATCAGCTAACCTCAAAAACCAGAATAATTAAGGCCTTTCTTGTTTAACAAAGGATACCATATCCATGGGATTCTGAAGAAACGGATTATAACTGTTGCCAAAGACTGCCGGAATACAGTGTGTAACCAGTATAAGGTTGTCACATAATGTAACTGTTACATCTGTACAAAGACTGTACATTGAATATTTAGCTCCTATGCTAAATAAAATCAGACTGAAACTAACTGATGGCTTTATAAGAAAAAATTCAAGAATACATAATGATAACATTGAAGGTGTCCATTCAAAACATAATAGGTTGCAAAATATTATTTTTGTAGCTGTATTAAATCTGAAGTATTGGATATTTCACCCATCCCCTGACAATGGCAGTTAAAATTTTGATTCCAACCGAGTTAATTAATTTTTTCTAAGCTTTTCCTTTTAGGTTGCACAGAATAAGGACTTTCGAGTCATTATTTTTTCGAGTCACCGTTGATTTTTGAATTAAAATCGAATATTTGTGGGCATCAAACTATGGCTAAATATAGAAAAAGCCAAGACAGATATTCCAATTGAGTGAAAGGGAAATCTGAGTGAGGTAATTGAGTGAGGAATGTCTACTTTACCGCCTTTGAGCCCATCAGGCTTTTTTCCTGTAAATATGACTGCCTGTGTATCAACTGCGCAATGAGAGAGAGAAAAATACAAGATAAAATGCCACTTTCTTGAACATAGCATGATCCATAATATTTCAACTATTTACTAATTATATTTATGCAGGTTTAGGTTGTACTTTTGTTATAATATAACTATATAATATATATAACTTTATATAACATAATATATATAACTTCTAATATAAATATATAACTTTTATTTATTTTAGCAATCATTCTAGCCAAAAGGCAGTTAATATAGTGCACAAAGTATGTTTTGAAATTCATAAAACGGCTTGATCTCCGAAGTCGTTTTGATGCAGTAACACGGATATTGACTTGGTTGTAAATTTTCCCTTAGAAGGAAAAACGAACAGAAAATGATTCAAAGACTGGACAAATATTTGCTTTGACCAAACCAATATTGGAGTTCAAAACGAAAATAGAAGGAGCTGTCAAAGACAAGGATCGAAAGGGGAAGTTATTTGACAATTATTTTGATTTTATACTCCTCAAACACTTTTCCTAATTCTACTTCACGAAAAGACATGGACTAAACCCTAAATGAAAACCAGTTCTTGGCTGTCGAAGAACCAAAGACTTAGCTCATATTCAGAACTTTGATTCAAAGGGAAGGGCTCAAACTGTCAGGTGGAGGGGGGCTCAAAAATCTGGAAAATATATTCAGGATATTTTCAAATACTATATAATTCATCAAAAACTTCCCAGGAGGTAACGTTTAAATCTATTCTAGAACTGGCTAACATTATCTGCTAGTTTTGTACCCTCCAGGAGAGAATTTCAGACATATGGTCCCGCAAAACGCGAAAATAAAGATCTTTGTTGAGCAGTTTGAACCTCAAACCCTATCCCCGAAGAATTCCTAGTTTCATACCAATAATAAAAGAGTCAGACCTAAAAATTTATAAAAGAATTCTGGTGAATAACGATTCAAAAATTGGTAAAAAAAAATCTATTTGATAATCTCGTGTAAACATTCAAAATTTTAAGTTTGGTAGAGCAACTCAAAGCACTATTTCAAGTCTCACTTAATCACCCAAAACACGAACAACTTTAATTTGTAAAATTTGAACTTTGTAAAAACTTGACACAAAAGAACTAGTCCATAGCAAACAGCCATAAGACAGATATGGAAAGATAAGAGAATGGTATAGGACCATTAGAATTCTTGATGGAAGCTCATTCCTTAGCCTTATATAAAACCCAAACCTCTTGTCACTGTTACTGCCACTTCGTTACAATGCAGTTTCCAACTCAAATAGCAATCAAGATAAAACCTAAATATTTAACATTAAAAGCTAGATATAATAATACACCACTCAAACAAATTCTATTTCCTAAAACATGGGGATTACTGACTCTTCTAAAGGTCACAAAATTCGTCTTAGTCCTCGTAAGGACAGAAATTAAATTAAAAAAAAGTGGTTTAGCTCAAAGTAAGGAGCGATATTAAAACTTAAAACGAACAGAAATTATTCTGTATATGAAAGAGGTTGTCCCGTCCTCAACGCCTCGTTCTTTACGCTAAAGTTTGAGTCTTTGTCACAACTCTACTTTTAAAAACAATAGAAACTTTAGCGTAAAGAGCAAGGCATTGAGGAGGGGACAGCTCCTTTCATATAGGGAGTAATTTCTGTTCGTTTTAAGTTTTAATATCGCTCCTTACTTTGAGCTAAAAAAAACTTGTTTTTTGTTTAATTTCTGAACGTTTTCAACTAATGGAGGTTCAAATTTGGCTCACCGTAAATGAAAAATTTAAAGAAAAATTTTCATAGATTCATTTTGGCAGATTTTTTCCGTGTATGATGGGTTGCCCCCTCCTCAATACGTTGCTCTTTACGCTACGGTTGTTAGCACTTTTAAAAAAGCTTCCTATTTTAATTAAACTACTGCCGCGTTTTAGTAGACGCTCTTAAAAAGGTACAAACAGTCAAACTTCAGCGTATTGAGGAAGGTTTTGAGAAGTGGCCTCTTCATGTATACCTTTCGTATATGGAATAATTTCTGTTCGTTTTTCAAATAATGCTGATGAACCTGGTTCACCCTCTATGAAATATGCCCCTCCCCTCACGGTAAAATTCTTCGCGGAAATTTCATCCAATGTCAAATACGCCCTCCCCCCGTCATATTCTCTCCAGACAGGTCAATCTTCTCTGAGAATCGCCATCCCTGTAAAATTTCTTGTGGGTGATGCAGCCTGAAAAATTCTCCTTAGCAGTCTTTCTTTTGAATAAGAATTCAGTCTCTAATCGATTTCTCGATCACTCCAAAAATGCCCCCTTCCGTGAAAGTTATTTGCCAGAAATCAAAACACGCGGAAAAAAGCCCATGGGTAATTGTCCCGGAATATCTCTACATGAAAAATTTGGCAAAAAAAATGTGAGACAATTAAAAAGAATTCCGTATAGTAATTCTGTTAGATCTCCCCGGTGAGACATTTTTCCTCGAATTCCCCTCCCCCCACTCCCAGAAATTTCCCTCCCCAAGGAAGATTCTCCCTATAGAAATCCACCACAAGCACAACTTCCCCTCTCCCCCCCAAAAAATTCTGTATTTTCCCCATAACAAACTCTATACGTAAACAATGGAGGCTTTCAGGCCTCTCCCCGCGGACTGTGGGGGGTCATTTATACCTAACGACCTAAGGACATACTTTGATCTTTCAACTATATTGATCAAAATGGCAGATAGTTTTTGGGGGAAAATAAACTTGGAGGGGGGCCAAGTTGCCCTCAAATCTTTTTGATCACTTAAAAAAGGTACTAAAACTTTTAATTCCCGTTCGATGCACCGTCTCCCAATTTCTAGGGCCGTTATGTCGATACAATCTCCCCTGGGAAAAAAAAGAAGAAAAAAAACGAATAAACGCGAATTCGTGATCAGTCTTCTGGCAAATATAGCAAAAGTCTACATTTGTGCAGATAGGAGCTTGAAACTTCTACAACAGGGTAATCTAATAGCTCAATCTTTTGGTATGATTTTTAATTAAGATTCGTTTAATTTTAGGGGAGGTTTTTTTCCCTGTTTCAAAAATCAGGCAAATTTTTTTAGACTCGTAACTTTTGATGGGTAACACTAAACTTGATGAATCTAAAAATTTCCATAATAAGCCGATTTTTTTATGTAGCTATTGACATCAAAATCCTGCTTTTTTTAGAGTTTCAGTTACTATTGAGCCGAGTCGCTCCTTACAGTTCTTTACCACGAACTGTTTGATAGACGACTAAACCAATTTGTCTAAGGCCTTTATTGGACTTTTCAATCAAGATTCACATAAGATAATATTAATGTAATATATTATCATTAACAAATGACGTAATTAATGTCCCAGGGACATAAAATCGCATGGTACCTACATAGATCAGGTACAATTGTGGCCCAAGCCCCAAACCTTTTGGAAATCCACAAAGGACGCTATAAATTTTTGAAATGCAACCATTAATATTCGTTCTAAATGTACCCCCGTTACGATAAGACTCGAACCAATAAAAGACCCAAACCAGTAAAGTATCCCCTAGTGTCGGTTTGAACCTGCATCCCAGGACAATGGTGCTAAATTATGTAAATTACCAGAAGAAATACAGCTTGAATGTCATCCAAATTTGTTCTCTATGGGGGTAACTATCAACCCTTATTATAAAGACTAAAAAGGAAGTGTGCCAAAAAAAAAAGTTGAAAAGCAAAAAGAATTTGGAAGTAAACCGAAAAATGGTTAAAACACCAGATTTAAAATTAAAAAAAAATATCAGTAGTGAGAATTAGAAAAGCATAGAACCAATTAATAAAAATGGATGACATAAGTTTTAATAGCTTTCGAAGTTGTTTTTGGGGGTGGAGCTAGCTGAACGGCTGGTTGGAGTAGTACATATTGGTGCTCTTATTTTAATTTTATTCTTTTTTGTTCAATTTTTTATTCTTCACATTGCTCACTTCACGACGGATGTTTTAAGCATGGATCATGTATTAAGGGGGAGCACCATGCTCCCTGTAAGATTCAATACCTTACAAAACATGTGCTGGAAAGAGTGGAAGTGAGTTCTCAAGGGGGCCAAAAAGAAAACTGAAGGACCTCTCAAATTATTAGCTCCCGCCCTGGTGGCCCTCAAAGGAAATCCGCATTTGAATTATGTTACGCTTCAACGGAAAATGCAAAGAAATTACTATTTGTTTCGCCAGTTTCCCATTCAAAGAATATGCGATCTTCCCTTGTTACTTCTGGAGAATCACTCATAAGGGAAAACCAAGGTCTTGATTTATCTTAGCCTAAATCCTTGTTCGACTAAGGATAACTACACCTGATATTATTCTGTAGGGAGATCTTTGGTAGAAAGATAATGGTACTTTCTTACTAGGTGTCAATCAGGATACAGCCCTCAGGATTTTCTCGATTCTTTCTCATTTCATGAAACGGGGCCACTAATTAGTCAGGCAAAATTAATAGGAGGTATATAAAAGGTAGTATTTCTTGTTATGAGCAAACTATTTTATTATTTGGAAAGATTTTTACATTCTTTCTGTTCTTTTTTAATTTGCTAATCAAATCTTTGGCAAAAGATAGTCTCTTTTAAATATCACTTTTGGAGTAACCGAGAAATTTGTTTGATTAGGAGGGGAGGAATTTACGTTCTTCGAAAAATTGGTATTTTAGTTCTGAATATGAATAAATTTAATGTATAAAATAATGCAAACAACATGGTCGTGCCTCCCCCTATGATTCAGTATCTTACACACCATTTGCTGGGAAGGGTGGAAATTACCCCTAAAGGGGTAAAAAAAAGCTAAAATAACTTACCAACAAATTTTTCGTACAAATAATATCCAAAACGTTTAAGTTTTGAGAGAGGGAAGGGAACAGGTAGTACTGTTATTATCTGTAAACATTTTTTTTGTCTTGTTGCTAATGTTATGAAGAACAAACACACTGCTCAACATACAAAAACGCTTTCAATAAGCACAAATTACAATCTGGTCTTTAACAGGCTTGAAAGACCTTAGTCCCTCCTCCTGTTTGTAGGAATTTCTATTCTTTTTAAGTTTGCGTTGATTATTCATTTGAATTTATGTATGTTTCTGTCTCATTTGCTCATCGATAATATTTTCTGTTCGTTTTAGTTCAAATTAACTAACAAAAAAATAATAATCAAAATTTCAACTGAAAGAGGAGACGAACATTAAAACTTAAAGTGAACAGAAATTATTCCGTATATGAGGGGGTCTGTCCCCATAAATCCTCCTATCTTTACATTAATGTTTTTAATGCTTTAAAAATACTTCTCATTTTAATTCAACGACTCTTGGGTTTCAGAAGTTGTTCTTAAAGGATTTGGACAAAAAAATTTTAAACAACATTGCAATACAAATCCTAAGTTATTGTGTGGATGTTACGGTGAAAAACCGAAAATTGGTTAATCTCGACAATTCCTTTTTCTCTTCATGGATTCAATTAGCTTATGCGAATCAGCTTTTTCAGTCTTATGCACAGTTCGATGGTTAAAGTTTGGTTACGTTAAATTTGGTTATGAGTTATGAACCATCAAACCTTGCATAAAACTGAAAACGCTGACTAGCAAAACTAGCTAAATCCAATGTAAAGAAAATGAATTTTGGACATTCACCGGTGAATTTCGACATTATTCAATTTCAGTCTTTCACAGCAACATGGATACTTCTACCGAGACTAATCACACTACAAGCTCTATTACCTCTGAATCTATTATTAGTTAGCGTTAACGGTGTGCAGCAACAAAACTTATTAGCCCGCGTTACTATTACTAAAAATAACACAGAACTACGTCAAATAAAAAACAGAAAGATACAAACCAGTTTTTCCACCAAAAGTAAAGAGCAAATTTAAAGCCTAAACGAACGGAAACTAGCTCATATGACATGTCTCAAAGGAGTATAAATTACTATAAATGAAAACATACAACAAATCAAGGTTTTCATACCAAGTTTCAACCTCCCCCCCCCCCGGAAAAAGAGGCTGTAGTATCATTTACACACTACCGAACACAAAAAACATAGTTTTATGTACATTTTCTTTTTAATTATAGCATTGAAGAACAAAATTCTTTTCTTTGATATCAGTACATTTGTAACCATCAATTAGCAGTTTCTATCGCATTTTTAGCACGCGTGGCTTAGGTACATACATTTCAATATTTTCTATTCAAGTGCATAAAGTTTCGAAACAAATTTTCACAAGCCTTAATTTTTTTTATTACCACCAAGTGAAACTGCTTTCGTTTGGTATATTAATACTGATAATGGACATTTATTGCAGGACAGATTCCTTTTTTAATATAACGTACTGACTCTTTTGAAATAATAATAGAAGAACTGTGTCCACTCTGTGAACTTTAATGAACTTTAACTGCAATTTCAATTTATGTCTCTTGAATTATGACACTTGAAATCTCTTTGTCTAATCGCTCTAATATATATAAGTTGTATTGGCTTTATGGTTTGAAAAGAGTTTAAATAAAGAGACATGCATTGTGATATCAACCAAATGATAAATATCATAGACGGATTCTAAAAAAGAGTGACTATAATTATGCAGTTAACCTACAGGATGAACCTTTTCTAACGTACATTTTCTAAAAAATATGAAAATGCTTAGAAAAAGCTGCCTGTGGATTTCGAACACAAAACTTTAAATAAAAAGAAACTTTTCTTCATTTAATATTTAGGGTGGCCTGACTTAAAATTCCTTTATTTAGGGAATAGCAGTGGACTATTTTGTAGTGTTTCAGTACTTACTTTGAAGTTGGAAATGCTGTTTTAAATATTTGTCTGAATTTGAAGCATCCGTTATCAAACATCCCACCTCTTTTAATATATTTCCGCTGACTTTTAGCAATTCATTTTTGTCAGTTAGCAATTCTGTTTCCGTGACCTAACAAAAAGCTTTCAGTAACAATAGGACGATCAAAACAGGACTTAATCAGATGTTCTCAACCTTACAGATTATTTCAGTCAGAGATTACAGTCAAACATACAGAAAAACTGGAAAATCTCATACGGCTCCAAAGGTACTAGTAACGCAGTGACATTTCGAGTTTGTGCATATACTACCCTATTGAATCTCACATAAAAAATTTGCATATACTGTGCATATACTACCCTATTGAATCTCACATAAAAATTTGAACTTGCACAATGAACTTATCCAGACTCCGCTAATGCAAAACCTAGGGGAAATAGGAATACAAACTAGAATCAAATGCACGAGATCCATCATTCGCTGCAAGAATGACTTTCACTTGAAAAAACCTGCTTTTCTTAGTCAATCGTTTCTGAAAGCCATTTATTTTGTAGGGACTGTATATGTATTTAGGGGGGAATACACCACCACATGGCAGCATTCCAACTGCCCCTAATGTTTTATGTATAGTTATGTTTAAGCAATACAAAAAAGTGCTAATACTTATCGGTTATATAATAAACACTATAGTATTCCGATCGCGGATTATGCGAACGTGACACAAGAAACTGGTCAAGCAACTTCTTTATACCACACAATTAAATGTATTATTTAATATATATATATATTATTTAATATATATATATATATATATATATATATATATATATATATATATATATATATATATCTTATTTAAGTATTTAGTTGGTATTTTGGTTTGGTTAGGTTAGTATAATATAGGCTATGCTTTACCCCCTCCCCTTCCCTAATGTTCAAATATACAGTCCGAATCTGCTTCTAAACTCTTATGTTTTCATCATATTTTGTTTGATTTCATTAGCATTAATCGAACCTCACTTCCCGAGCGTCTACTATATAACCGATAAATACGAAAGTGCATTATTCAATATTCAAGCCTACGTTGCCATGGCCAAACAGGAGCATCATTACCTCTACTAAGAAACGTCTTAAGTAAAATCCTATTATTTGTATTATCTGTACTGATACCGAAAACTCCCATTCTCCAGATCTAGTCTTTTAGGACAATCTAGTCTTTTAGGACAGTCTTTTAGCCACCGTGCTGCGGCAATTGTACTGTTCATTGTCTATTTCTTCTTATTTGGAATAGTATGGCACCCCTTTCGCACAATCTCATCACCGAAATCAAATTCCGAGCCCTAGAGTGTGTTGCTGCAGCTGAGTTCCAGCTCCGGGCTCTTTATTATCAAGCTGAGATCAAACCCACTGCGCCATTAAAGAATAGCTATTGACGCCTGAATAATTTGCTCTATCTATCTATATCAATTTTAAAGCCAGTACTCTAAATGATGTCATATCTTCCAGAGTCTTAGAACCAAAAATTCAGCTACGATCTAAAGTACAATTCCCACGTTTATGGAAATTATCGAAAATTTACATTTCTCCACTACCTATGTAATATAATTTTCCCAAAGTTGAGAGATTAAACAGTAGAATTGAGGTAAAGGCATAAAATTACTAAATTCCAAGAAATACTTCGATAGAACTTTTAGTGTTCAGGTGAAATGAAATCTAAAAAAATACCTTTGCTTTTAAGTTGAACATTGTTTAAGTGCACATTTACTATAGAGATGCGCCATAATGAACACATTGATATAGTCATCAATTGAATCGCTTTTTCATTCTCTTCTTTATAAATTTGTTGCACTTACTTTAGTTGTTTGTTTTTTTTCATTCACAAGTTGCTGTATACATTCGCCGACAATATGGCAATCGTGTACTTTTGAATTAAGCCCATATGTTTTAGCTTAAACGAAAAAAAAAATGTCGAGTAGAAATTGGCTTAGTTCTATTTGGTCACAAAAAATAATCTGATAGAGAGGAGAGGGTTGAATTAAAAGAAGGAATAGGAAAAGCTGGAGATTTATACGGAAAGCATAGATAATCATGGCAAAAATCTTGAGATTCCTAGTGGATCTGCCCAAATTTTGATTTTAAGAAGTTTTTTCTCAAGCAAAAAGCCTTAAGTTATCTCACTATATAAAAAGACGACAAAACTAAAATGAATTATTGCCAGTTTATTGCAATACTGTCTCCTATGCCAAAAGTTTTGGAAAACATTTAAGAAAAATGAATCGGATCTAACTTGGAAAACAGTAACTGTGTTGGACCTCAAAATCTGGGGACAGGATACCATAGGAGCTTAAGAATATAAAACAAAAGGAATTTAATGCCAGATGTCAGAAAAACTGAGGAAGGGGCAGCTGTCCCCCCCCCACCGCCCAGGCCTAGAACTGCACACTTTAGGGAACGATTCGATTTTTAACGGAAAACCAACTTGGATTTGTGTAAGATGATTAATACAAATCATGGCAACAAACTTGCAACTCCAGCTAACGGAGAGCAAAGCTTGATGTTTCAGCTAAAAATGCAAGTAACTGAGTAGCAACACATATAACTTCCGACAAAAAGTGAGATAAACCAAAAAAAACAAGCAGTAAAAGGTGAAAAAAATAAGAAAAAAATAGCTGAGAAAAAAAGCGGGAACTATTCCAACGTGAATATAGTCAATCCAAAATTAAAGCTAGATCTATAATTCCATAAGTACTTACGTCCCGACAAGAAATAATTTTCAAGGCACATTTTTCCATTGATCAATGATATTTCAGAATTATTTGAATTATATTTACTTACAACTTAGAGGCTCTGTTACTTTAGTCTGTTATTAAATATAAAAAAACAAGTTTTTTTTAAATGAAAGCAAGGAGCAACAATAAAACTTAAAACGAACAGAAATTACTCCCTATATGAAAGGGGCTTTTCCTCCTCAACGCCCCGCTCTTTACGCTAAAGTTTGACTCTTTTTCTTAACTCTACTTCTTAAAACAGTAAGAAAATTTAGCGTAAAGAGTTGGGCGTTGAGGAGGAAAAGCCCCTTTCATATACGGAGTAATTTCTGTTCGTTTTAAGTTTTAATGTTGCTCCTTACTTTCATTTAAAAAAAACTTTTTTTTTTTTATTAAATTTCAGGACGTTTTTGAATTAATGCCTGTTTTGATCTTGGCTCTCCACACATAAATAATTAAAACAAAATTTGCATATTAATTAATTGCAATTAATCGGAAGATTTTGAGAAAAAAGGAGTGAGAGAGGAGGCCTAGTTCCCCTCCAATTTTTTGATTACTTAAAAAGGCAACTAGAACTTTTAACTTTTTACAAACGTTTTCATTGGTAAAAATTATACGTAACTTACGAATTAACTTACGTAACGAACTTCTATATTCGTATGTTTTTATTTCGTATATGAGGGGGTTCAACCCTCGTCGATACCTCGCTCTTTACACTAAAACTTAAATGTCCCAATTCCTTAAGAATGACCTCTGAATGACAAAGGCCGTAGAATAAATAGTTGAAATTACTAAAAATACTTTAGCGTAAAGAGTGAGGTATAACGAGGAGATAAACCCCTCATATGCGTAATAATTTTTGTTCGTATTAAGTTTTAATGCTGTTCCTTACTTTCAGTAGAAAAAACTTTTCATATTTATTTTTTCATTGTTTTTTCAAATAATGCTAGAAAATCTTGCACCCCCTTCATTGAAATTCTCTTCCCTCATGAGAAGTTCATCCATGGAAATATCCTCCCACGTAATCACCCCCCTCAACTCTCCCCCCTAAACCAGAAAAAAACCCTGAAAACGTCTGTACGCTTCCCAGTAACCATTACTATATGTAAACACAGGTCAAAGTTTGTAACTTGCAGCCCCTCCCACGGGGACTGCGGGGGAGTAAGTCGTCCCTAAAGACATAGTTATTAGGTTTTTCGATTATGGTGAATAAAATGGTTATCTCAGAATTTTGATCCGATGACTTTTGGGAAAAAATTAGCGTGGGAGGGGGCCTAGGTGCCCTCCAATTTTTTTGTCACTTAAAAAGAGCACTAGAACTTTTAATTTCCGTTAGAATGAGCTCTCTTGCGAAATTCTAGGACCACTCAGTAGATACGATCACCCCTGGGGAAAAAAAACAACAACAACAAAAAACAAATAAACACGCATCCCTGATCTGTCTTCTGGCAAAAAAATGCGAAATTCCACATTTTTGTAGATAGGCGCTTGAAACTTCTACAATAAGGTTCTCTGATACGCTGAATCTGATGGTGTGATTTTCGTTAAGATTGTATGACTTTTAGGGGGTGTTTTCCCCTATTTTCTAAAATAGGGCAAATTTTCTCAGGCTCGTAACTTTTGATGAACATAGCTGATCTTGATTAAACTTATATATTTAAAATCAGCATTAAAATGCGATTCTTTGTATGTAACTATTGGTACTAAAATTCCATTTTTTAGAGTTTCTGTTACCATTGAGCCGGGTCGCTCCTTACTACACTTCCCTACCACGAACTGTTTGACTTAGTATTTATCCATTTCTGACATAAACAGTGGATGATAAGGCTTCTTGGAGCAAAATTAAATAAAAAAAAACGAGTTTTTTTAACTGAAAGTAAGGAGCGACATTAAAACTTAAAACGCACAGAAATTACTTCGTATATGAAAGAGGCTGCTTCCTCATCAACGCCCCGCTCTTTACGCTAAAGTTTTTTACTGTTTTAGAAAGAAGAATTGAGAGAAAGAGTCAAACTTTAGCGTAAAGAGCGGGGCGTTGATGAGGAAGCAGCCTCTTTCATATACGAAGTAATTTCTGTGCGTTTTAAGTTTTAATGTCGCTCCTTACTTTCAGTTAAAAAAACTCGTTTTTTTTTATTTAATTTCTGAACGTTTTTGAATCAATGCATGTTTTGATTTTGGCTCTCCGCAGAGGAATAATCAAAACGAAATTTACATATTTTTTTTGGGGGGGGGGGGGCTAAATGGCTTTCTCATAATTTTGATCGAATGATTTTGAGAAAAAAAGAGGGGGGGCGAAGCCTAGTTGCCCTCCGATTTTTTGGTTAATTAAAAAGGCAACTAGAACTTTTAATTTTTTACGAATCTTTTTATTGGTAAAAGATTTACGTAACTTATAAATTAGCTTACGTAAAGAACTTTTGTATTCTCATGTTTTTATTACATATATGAGGGGATTCGCCCCATCGTCAGTACCTCGCTCTTTACACTAAAGCTTAATTTTATCCCAATTCATTAAGAATGACCCCCTGAATCACAAAAGCCGTAGAATAAGTAGTTGAAATTACCGAAAATACTTTAGCGTAAAGAGCGAGGTATTAGAAGGAGGTGAGCCCCTCATATCGGTAATAATTTCTGTTTGTTTTAAGTTTTATTGCTGTTCCTTACTTCCAGCTGAAAAAGCTTTTTCACTTTTATTTTTTAATTGTTTTTTTTTTTTAATAATGCTAGTAAATCCTGCTCTCCCTTCATGGAAATTTTCTTCTCCCATTACAAATTCTCGAAGGAAAGTTCCCCCAGCATATCCCCCTCTTCTCAAACCCTCCCCCAAACCAAAAAAATCCTCCTGAAAACGCCTGTATACTTCCTAATAACCATTACTATATGTAAGCACAGGTCAAAGTTTGTAACTTGTTGCCCCTCCCACGGGGACTGTGGGGGAGTAAGTCGTCCCCAAAGACATAGTTATAAGGTTTTTCGACGACGCTGAATAAAATGGCTATCTCAGAATTTTGATCCGTTGACGTTGTGAAAATAATTAGCGTGGGAGGGGGCCTAGGTGCCCTCCAATTTTTTTGGTCACTTAAAAAGGGCACTAGAACTTTTCATTTCCGTTAGAATGAGCCCTCTTGCAACATTCTAGGACAACTGGGTCTATACGATCACCCCTGGGAAAAAAAAAAACAAAACAAAAAAACAAAAAAACAAATAAACACGCATCCGTGATCTGCCTTCTGGCAAAAAAATGCAAAATTCCACATTTTTGTAGATAGGAGCTCGAAACTTCTACAATAGGGTTCTCTGATACGCTGAATCTGATGGCGTGATTTTCGTTAAGATTCTATGACTTTTAGGGGGCGTTTCCCCCTATTTTCTAAAATAACGCAAATTTTCTCAGGCTCGTATTTTTTGATGGGTAAGACTAAACTTTATGAAACTTATATATTTAAAACCAGCATTAAAATGCGATTCTTTTGATGTAGCTATTGGTATCAAAATTCCATTTTTTAGAGTTTTGGTTACTATTGAGCCGGGTCGCTCCTTACTACAGTTCGTTACCACGAACTGTTTGATAATATACGCAAAAAAAAATATACAGCTATAATAATCGAAACTTTGGCATATGCCATTTTGGTAAAAAAAAAAGAGTTATGTATGTGTCGTGGTTAGACCCAGCACGAGGAATCGAGTGGTACAGTCAAAATTGTCCTATCTTGTGCTGGTGCAAAGATAAAAAAAGAGACATGTGCCACTTTTGGACGTGGCACATGTAAAGAGGACACGCGCAGAGCACTTGTCTTCTTTTTGTACTTGTCCTTAAAGCAATTGAAATAGCAAAGGAGAGAGAAATTAAGAAGCGAGAACTCTTATAGTTTCATCCTTTATGACTTTGATGCATGATCAGAATAGTGAAAGACAGTTGTAGTGAAGAGCTTGCAGATCATAATGCTTTTAAGTACAGAACCATAAATATTTCATTGCTCTTCAAAAAAATGCTGAAAAATCCTGCGCCCTCTTAATGGAAATTCACTTCCCCCATGGAAAGTTCCCCCCGCATAACCCCCTCCCCTCAACCCCTCCTTCCCAAACCAAAAAAATCTCCCTGAAAGTGTCTGTACACTTCCCAATAACCATTACTATGTGTAAACACTGGTCAAAGTTTGTAATTTGCAGCCCCTCCCACGGGGACTGTGGGGGAGTAAGTCGTCCCCAAAGACATAGTTTTTATGTTTTTTGACTATGCTGAATAAAACGGCTATCTCAGAATTTTGATCCGGTGACTTTGAGAGAAAATGAGCGTGGGAGGGGGCCTAGGCAACCTCCAATTTTTTGGTCACTTAACGAGGGCACTAGAGCTTTTAATTTCTGTTAGAATGAGCCCTCTCACGAAATTCTAGGGCCACTGGTTCGATACGATCACCCCTGGGGGAAAAAAAAACAAACAAATAAACACGCATCCGTGATCTGTCTTGTGGTAAAAAATACAGAATTCCACATTTTTGTAGATAGGAGCTTGAAACTTCTACTGTAAGGTTCTCTGATGGTGTGATTTTCGTTAAGATTCTATGACTTCTATGGGGTGTTTACCCCTATTTTCTAAAATAAGGCAAATTTTCTCAGGCTCGTGACTTTTGATGGGTCAGAATAAACTTGATGAAACTTATATATTTAAAATCAGCATTAAAATGTGATTCTTTTGATGTAAGTATTGGTATTAAAATTCCATTTTTTAGGGTTTCGGTTACAATTGAGCTGGGTTTGTTACCACTGCTTGATAATATTTAAGATAGGATTCAACAAGGGTACAAGATTTTAAGAACGGGAAAAGGAAATACATTTTAGTCTATAATGAGATCCCATGTTACGAGAAAGTTTTACACAAATAATCAGAATATTTGGTAAAAAGAACGTCTCTTCAATAATGATCACAAGATACTTAAATGACTCAACTATTTTAAAATCAAATTTTGACGGAAGATCAGGTCTCCTATTCTGAATTTATTCAGTCCTGCTTCGAATGCCTAATATTATATTCAGTTTTTGATAACTTTGAAGCAAACTACTCATAAGCAACCCATGTACTAAGGGATCTCTCTGTTGTCACCAGATTCTCAATCAGCAGATACGGAGTTCTAGTCTTACAATAACTTCAGGACCATCTGCAAAGACGTCCGCTAAGGTGTCATTACGAGGGAAGCATCTTGGTAAGTCATTAATGTAAAGTAGGAATAACGAGGACCCTACTACTGACCCCTCTGGGTATCAAGAAATTACTGGGTACGGAGAAATTACTCCGTATATGAAATGGGTTGTCCCCTACGCAATCCCTCGCTCTTTACATTAAAGTTTGACTCTTTGCCAGAATTCTACTTTTTAAAACAATTAAAAACTTTAGCGTAAAGAGCGAGGGATTGCGGAGGGGACAACCCATTTCATATACGGAGTAATTTCTGTTCGTTTTAAGTTTTAATGTCGCTCCTTACTTTCAGTTAAAAAAACTAGTTTTTTTTATTTAATTTCTGTAAAGATCCCAAGTGCTAAGGATGTACTAAAAACATGAAGCACTAGAACAGAAATTATATACAAGTTTTTGTTTTTTTTCAAAATGCTTGCAAATAATCCGTTTAGACCAAAGGAATTTCCACTTCCTAACTTTATTATTGCACTCTGATGTTCATTAGGAGTAGCGAGGGCAAACCGAACGCTAGAATCTTCAAATAATGGAACATATTTTTTTTTTATATATATACATAAGTGAGGTGGACATTCTGAAGAATGAAGTGTAAAATATAAGCTAGTATTAGAAAAATAGTGGCAAAAATAATCAGAACTACTATTCTTCCGTTTCAGCTCACTAGCACGATCAATTTTAATCAATTCCTGGTGTGTTGTTTTATTTTTAACCCAAATCTTTTGTTTTATTAAATTCAAAGTAATTTGTGGCTAGTTCGATTTCTTAAAAGTTTTCATAATAGATTTTTTTCCACCAATTTTAAGAATTTTAATGAGAAAATTTTTATCGGTTTTGAAACACCTTATAATATGGTCTGAAGGGTGTTTTGTTCTTGTACAGCCGCTGTTTTTATGAATAGCTTTCAAGAGTGAGAGGCTTCTCCATCGTTTATCAGATGAAATTCTTTCCTAGTGTAAAGTTTTTAAGGACAAAAAGATACAAATTTTCTTATAATATCTTAGAAAATGGACATAAAGCGTTATTTGTGTCTTTCTCTTTAATAACTTCGCTTCAATTTGTCCCGACAATTTAATTAAATTAAGACTGAAGTAAAAAACGATCATAAGCACCATTCGAAGGTTCAAAATTATACTTGACATATTTTGCAGTTTTTTGTTATCAGAGGCCGATAAATTACAGCAATTACTAGCGTATAATTATTGAGCATAATCCATTCAACAACGCAGCTCTCAAAAGTCACTTCAGTATGTGAGGATAAAGAGTTCTATTTAATCGGCGTTTGAATACAATTTTATGCCATAATCTATTAACCACTTCTTTTTGTCGTGTTCAATTTACATAAAAATTGACTAATTATCAATTTTAGTTTTACTTACAGAATGTTTAACAAATAAGTTTCGCTTATCCTAAAGATATTTGTATTTAATTTACGAAGAAAATTTTTTATTGCACCCTGTCCGAAACTCCATCCATGAGTTCCAAAAAATATTCTTCGAGCACTGAGATTTTAAGGGACTAGTTCATCAGAGAACAAATATTTGTCAGCAATTATAAAAGGATCAGAATTCCATTCTGATCACAAGCTAAAGGCGCTTGAAGAACAAACCTAAAGAGGATTGTGTTTTTTTCAGATTTCTCTAAACTAAATACAGATAACAATCCGGTTAACCATTATCAAATAGCCACCTGATGCCAAGATATAGCTACCCCCCCACCCACAATAAAAACGAGCCTTTCCTACAGAGGCACCAATTGGAAGGGGGGATACCTCCCTTAGATTTCGAAAAAAAATTTCCATATTTTCATCAAAAATCCACTTTTACTGGTATTTTCATTGAAAAAAAAAAAATTAAAAACACCCCTTAGATTTTGAGAGAAATATCTTTTGCCCCACCCACCCCGACATTTTCACATATTTCAGCCACTGCGCTCATGCCACCCCCTTCCCCTCCAAAAAAGGCACTAAAAATTACGCAGTTTGCTTTTCTCATAGAAAATGTCATAATACCCTTGAAGGCATATAATAACAAATCACGTAAAAAAAAAAAAAAAAAAAAAAAAAAAAAAAAAAAAAAAAAAAATCCTTACTTATCAACATAACAAAGTTGATCTATTTGTACATGATACTGTTACTACTAGATGCTCTATATTGTTTGCCTTAAACTAGCTTTTTACTCTATATATGTTAACTAAAAAAAATGTTAAATACCCTCCTCCTATATACGGGCAGTTTTGCGTCAGCAATCACATTTCTAAGCAACGCACATGTTTTAGGAGTACTGTATATCTTTTTAAATAGGAAATTATGAATCATAAACCTTTGAGAAAACAAATTAACATCATCATTGTGTCGCCAAGCCTCGTTAGGGGTGTTGATATAGTTGGCTCGTTACGTTGATGATCAGATAAAATATAATTAGAGATAAGAAACGTACCATGTGGATGTCTCATTGACATATTTTGATACTGAAGGAAATATTGTCTACAGTGACTATACTGTCAGGTTGACTATGAGATCTCAGCGCTTTTTGCCGAGAAGATGGAATGGGCATTGCTTTACCAGCTCATACAGGCGCCCCTATTTAGTAGACTTGATCATACAACAAGTGATAATGCTTGATTAAAGCCAAAGCCTTGTGAGCTATTCTTGGTTATTTTAAATGAAAACTTCCACCAGCAATGTTCATTCACTGCCCAACAATGAAAATAAACCCAAAGAAATTTCAAAATAACTGCAACGGAATAAGATACAGCAGCAGAAGCCCAATGGCATGTCTCTATAGACTAGCCTACAACGTTAGTTACAAAGAAATGACCTCAACCCTGAAACTTTCTAAACTTAAAATGAAAAAACCTACTAAAACAAACCAAATATTTTGCAGGTTACGCTGTTTACAAAAAATACCACTAAATCTGCTTTGTGGCCTCAACACTGAAACTCTCTAAATGAAAATAAAGCAGATAGTCACAAAAACTTTTTTTTTGATACAACGGTGTTTACGAAGAAACGCCACTAGCTCTGCTTCGTGACCTCAATCCTTAAACTTTCTAAAATGAAAATAAAGAGCTAATCAAGAAAATTTTTTATAGATTACAACGTTGTTTAAAAATAAATGTCACTATCTCTACTTTGTGGCCTCAGCCCGGAAACTATCTAAAATGAAAACAAAAAGGTGGTAATACAAACCATATGTTTGTTAATACAGCTCCAATATTAAGTCATTTATTTGGGCCACCACCTTCCCTCACGTTTAGATTTGGAACCTAACGATGGATCCAACAATGGAAAAGGCCTTACTTCAGCCTTTTTACGGTCGAAATGTACATACGAGTATTCTACCACAATTTTTCACATTTCAGGGAGAGTGACGTTCAAACCCGGTACTGGAGTCATGGGTATAATCTTCTTTTTACATACATACTGTATAGCATTTTAGATCATATTATCTACGGTTAAGTCACAAAACGTTTGTAGTTTTGTGATTACTCTTTCCTGAAACGCATAGAACCATTAGCCAGTAAACTGCAAGTAAACCGTTGATAATATCTTGAAGTAACCACTGTGGATTTCTTAGTTTTAAAGAAGGTATTAGAATGGAGCAAGGAAATTCACGTATCGTGAATTGAAATAACTGCAATTAATGAATTGTGCAACTAATACAGTATTTTCCCTAAGATACAAACAAGATAATTTAGAAACTCAAACAGTGTAATCCTACAACGCTTGATAATACACCCATATATTCTCAACTATCAACGAAAAATGAGAATCACCGTATAAATCAAAAATACCAATTACAAAACACATCAAAATCAACTTGAGAAGGAAAAAGATATTTGACAAACTTTGAAGCATACCATGTAATAACTTCTTCTTTTCCAGGTAGAATATCTTTAACCTTTGAATTGATCATATCACACGCAAATTTAATTTATCATTTCACTGTGTTTCCACAAGTACCATTAAAAAAAAAACGAAACGAAAAAAAAGAATCGATCTTCAAAACATATGAACAAGAAAGATTCAGTTTATTTGAAAGTTATTCAATGAAGATGAATTTCTAAATTTTAAAACCACAAGTTCCGAAGCTAAACAGAATACCATTTTAATAGCAAGGGGAAGAGTGAGAGGTCCCAGTCCTTTACTCGTAAAACAAAAATCGCTGTTTTAGATGAAAAAAAGGAGGAATGACTTAAACCATGGTATACGCTTGAGCTAATTAACAGAAAATAGCTGAAGCATTAAAAAGAAAGTACAGTTTAAAGAAAATTCTGAGGGTACATTGACAGCACAGCTTATTTTTTTTTTGTTATAAGGTGCAGAGCAAGACTAAGCATGATAATGTTCATACAGATCGAAATCCAATATTCTGACAGATTAAATATCGTTAAAAACCAAATTGACTGAAAGTCAGAACTGACTTTATGTTGAATATTGAAATATATTTACGCATGAACTTACAGAAAAATATATCACTAAAACGTAAAATAAATTATATTTAGACGCATCTCAGAATAACAAATACATATAAATTGCTTCACTATGGATATATAAATAAAATATCGTTTTTTTTTTTTTTTTGTTATTTTTTACTGATTTGGGCGACAATAATAAACTTCGTTAGGATCGTCAGACCAAGCGTCAGATCTGAAAAAAAAACAGGTTTCTTGGATAAGATGTATCTTACTTAAATTCTTCTTATGGGGGGGGGGTGCGGGTTTATGAAAGGCTTCCAAGAAATAATTCCAGAGATTTCTAAAAATCATTGAAAATTTCAAAAACAAACTAAAGCCCCATTAATGGTACAGCCTCGGTCATGAAAAATTCTAGTAAAAGGATCCAGCGATGTATGATTTCGAAAGATTAAAATCAATGATCCAACTCCCAGAAGATTTTATTATTCCGAAAGTTGAAATCTCTTAAAATTAAATTTTAAAATTAATGCTGGAAACTTCTATAGAAAAAAAAACTACAAGGACTTATATTTTATCAGTTTTCAATGTTGTATTTATCAAATACTTCTCAATAGGAAAAATCTTACAAGAGCAATTTTTTAAAATACAGGTTCCTAATATATAAGAAACGACGTTCTTTGCACACCGATTTAAAAAACTAGAATGCACAAATTTTGCGAATGTATTTGATCAAAAAGCAAAAAGTAATTTGAGGATTTGATGAAAAGTGAAGCCAACTATTTTTTAACCAAATCAACCGCAAATTTTTTTTTAACAGGTCGAAAAGAATAGGGGTGGATTTTACTTTACGCTAACCAAGGTTCCAGACTAGCTTACTTAGACCAGATACTATACAATAATATTAAGAAAAAAAGATTTCACTGGCTTTGAACCCCGAACTCAAAGATGATTAAGCGTTATTCACAAGGCTGTTCAGTTACAATAAATAAACAATAAGGGTTACATTAATTTTCATTAGAAAAAATTAAATAGTTTAAAGTGTGATTGAGTTCATGAGTGTGTGTTTTTAAGCCTACGTTAATTTAAAATATTTTCAAAAACTTGACAAAACATGAAAAATTAAGAAGAAACAATCAAGATAACGATATGTTTTAGTTAAATACGGCCTTACGACGTAGGTTTTTATTTTTTGTTAACTGCAGATAAATAATAACCAAAAAAATGTCCTATTTATAAATAATAGATAAATCTGGTGAAGTTTGACAATATTTCGAGTTTCGCTTTTTTTCTTTTGCTTTTTTTAAATCAAGAACATTTTTTTATATAATTGGTTGAGAATATGCATATATTTTCATTTTATTTTGCTAAAGAATGCTCTTTAGCATTCTTTGCTATTCACTCATGTAAAAATAAATTAATGATTGTAAGTACAAATAAAGATTACCTTTAACTAAAATTTGGAAAACACAATTGAGTAGGTGCAAGAAAGTATTACAAACAATCAAAAGGGAGAAATATACTATTTTTTTGAAAAATTAGTTTTGACTAAATCTTGTCAAGGTCAAGTGGATACGAATAGAACCTTCATATCCCTTAAGCTTTCAGAAAAGCAAGATTGAATATTTGATAATGATATTTTTGGAGACTCAGTTCAGTTTTTTTTCGTTTTCATAGACTGGTGGATGCATTAAAATATTAAATTTAAAAAGGTAACCAGAACTTGACTTTTCTCATTAGCTGGGTTCGGGATTCCATTTCGTTTTTTCTGACGCAAAATGTTTTTTTTTTCCTTAATCGATTGAACTAATATTAAAAAAAAGATTAGGGTTGATTGCCGAAAAATTTTGGCTTTTAGAAGTATACCCCTTAAGTCATCCCTTTTAATGATTAACTTTAATAATAATAATTTATTTAATTTAATTAAATAATAATAGTTAAGTTGATTAACAACTTAACTTAAAACGAAATATGTGCAAGGGCTATGCTGTAACGAGCTTCATTCAAATTTTTTCATTTTCCAAACCAGACAAATTTGTATCTACATCACTTCCTAATGTTTTATACTTGATCCTTCATCTCTAATTAATGTCCAATTATCAACGTATATCACTTATAAGATTCTTCGATAGTAGTTTAACCACTCTTCCATTAACTGTGCAACCAATAGTGACCGTCTTCCAAGACGTTGCCTGGCAACAAAACAACCACCATCTGTCAAGTGGACATCAAGCCATTGATGAAGCAACAGTTCTTCTTGTCCAATCTGAAAGTGAGAACAGAAGGTAAATGCAAAGGATATATATTATCTTCTACTGCACAAAAGGAACAGAAGTATCTTCCAAATTAAATGGAGATCTAGAAACTACCCTTCCAAACCCAACCTGCAGTAAATAGTCTAAATCTACCCAACGTCGTAGGAAACAAGCTATTCAGAAACATTATCAAAATACTTGTAATACTCACCGTAAATTGATACCTCAATTCGGTCATTAGCTAAGACATACTAAAATGGGGTCTTTGAACCCCTTGGGCAGCGTTTTCCATCGAAGACTACTACAAATGATGGTTGGTTATAGTTATACTGAAGGTTTGTAATATACTGCACTAAAGCTTAAACTTTATTTGGTGAATATATGTCACTACTAGGCCTCTTGCATAGAAATATTGCATAATCATGCGGGGTTTTACTAAATGAGCGAAAATTCTTTCTCAAAACAAATTGTGTTTTTTTCCTTTTAGCGGGAAAGAGCCCAAGACAATCCCTTCAAACTAAAGACACAAAAGGAGTAGTTATTACTCCAAACTTCAAGGACGATTTACAGGTCGATTTTTTAGGACGATTTACGAACCTGAAAAACTACGAACCAGGGTGTAAAATTTTTCACTCTTATAAGCGAAACTTAAATTCAGTAACTCAAAATGAGCAATGTAATTAGCCTGACTACGGCCACAAAGATAAAAATATTATTATGCGCAACTACAGTAGCAAGAAAATATCCCATGAGTAATTTGGTGAGTAGGACAAGTTCAACTTTCAATGATGATTTTTTTGACCAGTAGGTATTAATATTTAAATCCATTTTTTGGAAATTAGAAAAAATGGAGACCTAGAAAAGCGGTTTGCCTAATATTAACTCTGATAAAAGATGCAAATACATCGTATTACTAGAAAGCATTTAAGAACAAATTAGTGTCAGTTTAGTTTCAAACCAAGTTCCCATCGTTTAAATTAAGCTTCTGCAACACAAATGTGCCGTTAAAACCAAACGGATAACGCAGTTCATTCATGGATCTTTGCTTATTTATCGAAAGGTGCGGTAGCGTGACTTGGGTATGCCTTTTATTGAGATAAAAGCCAAAAAATCCTAAGAAAGCGTATAGAGGAACTCTTGGCGCTTTAGCATAAGCATATTAAGAAATCAAAATTAATAGCTCCATAGATAATATAGGACTATACATCAAAGTAGATAACTTCAGTTACTAAGTAATTTCTCTTCAGTTTGTATTTCAGTATTCTTAGATGATAGATAGATGTATTTAGTTTCCATATAACAATACAATAATAGCACAGTGACCTACAAATCCCCACAAAGGCTTCATGAACACTAGGAAGGGCCTCAGTTTCACTTTTTAATTAATTTAGTTTCTTTGATTTAACTTAGAATTTCCTGAAGGCAGCCAGATTCTTTTCTTTTTAATTGCTCTTTAAAGTTACAAACACTTTAACTGGAATTACTCACAGCGATTAAATCCAATTTACAAAGAATTAATAAGGTTTGATGAAAAAAACAGTAGGAATTTTCATATCGAGATATGCCAGGGTTTAGAATTTTTAAGTTAAAATTTGTTTAATACTTTGAAGCTTTGCGTTAAGTTGCAAGCGAATTATTCAAGTCAGAAATCGAAGAATCATGGGGTCTTAGCTTCCATTGCCTCAGTAAATCTGCTAAACTACATGCTAGCTTGAAGTTTTTTACTCTCACTGAGAGTAGAATTATCAATATTTCGCCATATTTCACTTTCTCTAGCAACTACTTGATGGATGTTTCTCCTGATTTTTCAAATTTTTCTGTGCCAGAAAATATGGGAATTCCTCTGAGTCTAAGAATAAAAACGTGCCTCGTGCTCACTTAACCTGTTCCGCTTTAAAGCAAATTTGAAAAGTTGCTCATGGTAAACGAGGAAGATGTCTATCTACCTTGGAATAATTTGCTTTGTCTTGACAAGAGATATCTACCTTGCAAAAGCTTTTTAAATCTAATAAACAGCAAAATTTAAAAATGTTACAAATTTTCTCTTTTCTTCAAAATCTAGTAGTAGTCTTCTACTCTTTTTTTCTACTTCTTTTTTTTCTACTCTTTTTTTCTTCTACCCTTTATTTAAAGTTTTGATAAATGTTCACACAGCTGGTTAACACTCAACCAACTGTTAAAGCGACGTTCGAAAAAAGCACGATAGTCTTCATAAAATATCTAGGAGGGCAGCTTTAAGTAGCTAATTGTACCTATTTTTTCAAACATAACACCACTCATAAAAGAACACACAACGACCCCAAAAGACACCATCCATGCATTGTTCATTGCATAGACAATGCAATGAATTATGCAATATAATTGAACGACATTTGATCGTAGCTGCTCCTTCAATCAACGTAGACTCTGTGAAACAAAACAAAAGAAAAACAATCAGTTTTCATGAAAAAGCATGAAATCTCAAACCTGATCGCTTAGAATTCATTCACAGATTCTTTTTAAGTTCAGAAAATTTAATTCACGTATTTCCTCTTTTCCTTTTATCTAATATGAATTTAGATTCTAAACATCCTTTCATATTTTTGAAGGGATATTTCATATCACATATGTTGATATCTGTCATCCTTCATCCGCAGAATATGTCTTAGCCATCTCATCCTTTCTCCCTTTATATTCCTAGAAAGTAGGAGTGCGCCTTATTTTTTTTACAGCATACTATGTGAGATATTTGGTCACTCAGTCGGGTATCCAAAACTATACGTAGGAAATTTCTCCGGAAAATATCTAGGAAGTCCTATTTTGTCTTTTAGAGTGCCCACGCCATATTTTTGAAGGGATATTACCGTTACCTTGTTTAGTGTAGAATTATATATGGAAGATAAAATAAATCCATTTCAATTTGATATATTTTTCAAGGATGCATTTGTAATCTCCATTTCTATTTAAGGGCAACGTCGGACTGGAAAAAAGGATCATTCAGTCAGCTTCAACCCACTGTAGGGTAACCAAAAACTTAGCTTGGCGAAGAACAGTCAACGAAAGCCTAAGTAGTGCACCATTAATAAGGACTTTGTACAATATTTAGCCATTCGCACATTTATTCAAGTGAAATACTCTTCTTTCTTCGTCAGTATTTTCATAATAAAGGCAAGCATCACTAACCCAGCAATGATCTCTGTGCAGGCAACATACAAGGCACTCACCCATGGATCTTTACTTCAGGCCACCTGATAACATACTTGAACGCTATATAACATAATCAGTATTTTATATTACATATACAGGTAATAAAATAATCTATTAATTTTCTCTTTTAATTCGACCAGTCAATACCTTACAAACTCTGAAAATATAAGAGTGACGAGGCAGGAACGTGCCTATTATGGGTCAAATGAAAACACTGTTAAATGTGCACGACTAGGCTCTACACAGACACCAAAATGCATGCGCAAATGCACATAACAAAAGGAGCTCACCCTCAGTTATGGCTGTACATCTCTACAAGACACATCTCAAACTTAAAGATACACAGCCACCTAAGCGACATAAAAAGCAATCCTCTTTAAATTGATCTAACACAAGACCAGAGATGTTTATCAGGAAAAGTTCCCAGCTTGCATCGGTCAGGTCAAACATCATCTCCCTGTCCTCAATCCAGGACCATTGTAATAGCTACTCTATTGAATTAATGGTAAATGTCGTAAGCCAAAGTAATAACAGATGCTCCAATTCAAGGACCTCATTTTACAAAAGCCCTCCCTGTTGGTTGTAGTGGTGACAAATTCTGTTCAATAGATAGCATTGCTACAACCTCATCTTTAGCCAAGATATAAATGTGATCTTTTTATCTGAACAATTTGACATCTGATACACTTTTAGAAGTCGTAGATGCTTGACCAGATGAAAAACTTACATTCTTGGGTCGAATTCGTTTACCTTAGTGCAATATTTTTGATGAACTAATCTTGTATTTCAACCGTAAAAGAAAAAATAACAATTCTGTTTCTCGCTATTCTTTTTCCGTTTTCCGTGAACAAGGTAAAAAAGAAGGAGAATTCTCCTCTGGACCTCTTACAACAATCCCACGCACCTCCTCATTCCCTGACCACATGGTGTTCCCAAAATTGTTCTATTCCCTTCCCTTTATTAATCCATGATGAATTCTGCTCTACCACTATTTAGGCATTGAATCTACGTTTAAATAAATCCCCCCTTCTTTCTCCATTTCTAGTCAAAATAACACGTCAGCAACAAATCATGTGTTCTCCTGGCCCAGCAAAATCCCATTCTACCCAACAAGTAAAACAGGTTTAGCTGCATCTCTAATGATCAAAACCCTACTTAAATTGACACCGTCAAAAACCGAACAAGTCCTCTGCGAATGCGAGTAGTTTGAAATCAACATAGTCGGCGTCTCAGAAACAAGATGGAAAGGCTGCGGCGAAAAGAAAACCGTCACTGACTACACTATGTCCTATACAGCGGAAAAACTGAGCCACTTTGCCAGAGTTGCAGTAATATTAGGTACAAGAGCTTGAGACGACCTGCGCTAATCAAAACCGGTCAATGAAAAACTTTGTATGCAAGACTTGCTTCTAAGCAGGTTCAGATTCATTTTAATAATAAAACAAGTTACAAAATGTCCAGAGCCCGGCTGAGAAGACAAATTCGTAATGCACGGGATGGAAAAAAACTTCTTTAAATAAATAGAACATCCATACTTCACTAGATGCAATTCAAACAAATGTAATTAAACATATTCCCCCGTCAATTGCCCGGTCAACAGCACCGCCCGTTGACGCGTCCAACGAAATAAACATAAAAATAAATAAAAGACGCCAAGAACCCTGGAGAGGGTTCTATGCACTCACAAATGATGCAGATGACGCCGTTAAAAATGATTTCCAACGATAGCCTCCAATCCGCCATCGACTCAATCCTCCTTCACGACGTCACCTGTGTCGCAGGAGACTTTGAAGCGAAAGTTGGCTAAAACAGATCCTACTGCACTAAAGTGATGGACACCACGGGCTTGGCAGCATAAACGACAGTGGTGATCGAACTGTCAGCTTTGTCATGGGGAACGACTTCCTGATCGGCGGTAAGCTCTCTCAACATAAAAACATCCATAAGTACACTTGGACATCTCCAGATAGAACCACCGAAAATCAAACAGACCATTTCCTGATTCGCCGGGGATGGCAAACAAGCTTAAAAAACGTTAGAAGTTTCAGAAGTGCCAGCGTTGGTTCAGATCACGAACCCGTAGTCGCAACACTGAAATTGAAACTGACTTAAAATGGCCCAAAACAGAAAACGCATATACTCAGAAGTTTCGACGTAGACAAGCTAAGTGACAGGGGAGTTCGATCTTCCTTTGTTATAAAACTGTCAAGTAAACTCAAACCCTCGATGACCTCCCAGAAGACGTCAAGGAAGCCTGGGAGACGATTCGCAAAAACTACACGAATACGGCAGATGAAACTTGGGTTTAGAAAACCGACTAAGCAACAGTGGACATTCACAAAGACCTAGGATCTCATAGCAAACCGCAAAAAACTGAAGCCGAACTCTCTTGGAGGAAATGGTCAATTAATGTCGACCAAGAGCTTGACGTACAAAGAAGCTGAAAAAAAGTGCTAGGTCCGACAGACGGCAATTTATGTGCGCTGCTTCTTAGGCAAGCCAAAGAAGCAGCAAGCCGCAGAAAAATAGGAACTGTGTATTGCCTTACCAAAGAAATAGCAGGCAAGTCAAGTTTTCACGAATACCCAGTAAAGAATGAAAGAGAAAGGCTTCCAACAGACGTTGAAGAACAAAAGGAACGATGGGCTAGTTACTTTGAAACACCAGACATCTAGAGAAAAACACTGGTCTGATGAAACACCAGACTAGTTACCTGATACACCAAACCAACCTCTTTGCAATCTCAGCATCAGTTACGTCAAGCTGACAGCCGACAAGATACTCCTAGCAGCTAAAAAACTGAAAAGCGGGAAGGGTCAACAGACGTTGAAGAACAAAAGGAACGATGGGCTAGTTACTTTGAAACACCAGACATCTAGAGAAAAACACTGGTCTGATGAAACACCAGACTAGTTACCTGATACACCAAACCAACCTCTTTGCAATCTCAGCATCAGTTACGTCAAGCTGACAGCCGACAAGATACTCCTAGCAGCTAAAAAACTGAAAAGCGGGAAGGGTCGAGACCGTATTTTCACAAAAAATGATCAAGTCCAGCCTGGGACGAACCATGGTCATCTGGCTGTCCTTCTTCTCACTCCTGTGACAGACCGAAATTTTCCAGGAGAACAGGAAATATAGTCGAACTCTTCAAGAAAGGAGATGCAAAAGAGGGCGGCAACTACAGAGGCACAAATCTTTTCTCAATCTCGGAGAAACTTTATTGACCATAATACTAGGAAGACTACGAACTGCCTTTGATCCCCACTCGCGTGAGGTACAACATGAATTTCGGCAAAACGATCCTTTGCCAACCTTATCTTTACTCTAAGCACGATTCTGGAGTAATCCAATGAATGGAGACAATGCTTGTACATGCTCTTCGTGGACTCAAAGCATGGGTTTTATTCAGTGGATCGTCAAACTCTGTGAATTCGTATGGTTCTAGGGGATTCCCAAGAAGCTAGTCCGTCTATTAGTTGCCATGTACGAAGAAACGGAAAGTCATGTTAAAACCTCTGATGTCAACATACGCTATTTCAAAGTGATGACTAGAATCTAGCAATGCTGTCTCCTATTAACTTTTCTTCGTCCTAGCTGTCGACTACATCTTTAGACAGATGACTAGACATGAAATCTGAATTGCAAGAAACCTTCTCTAGGATGTCAGTTTTGCCCATGATGTCGGGCTCAAAGAAGCCGATAAGCCAAATCTTCAGTAATTCTTGAACAAAATCACGAGTGAAGCTGAAAAGTTCGGATTATATATCAAAGCTACAGAGACTAAAGCTACATCAATTAGCAGCTCACCCACGGGAATCAAACTAGGAGATGAGGACATCGAACAAGTGACAGACTTCAAGCGCTTAGGCAGTACAGTAACTTCCAGCGGCGACTCATAAAAATATTTACTCACCAGAACAGACTCAGCCAACGCAGATTTCAGAGACATCTACCAGCCTGGAAATCCACAGTATACTCAGAGGAGCTACAAATTCCAACGAATTTCCAACTTTAAAATTTTGGTTATTTAATTACTCAAAAAGGTAAATCTATCTAAAATAGAAGCTCAAAAAGATGTTCTAAATATGGGATTTTGCTTAGCTACAAATTACTAACTCTAGCTTACTCAATTTTGGGAGTTAGATTCTAATGAATCTCAGACTGGTGTACTAATTACGCATTCCCCAAATGCAAAGGGGGAATTTTTTCAAATTAAACTTTAGGAAAATCTTCGAATTTGTTGTCAAAAGAACAGCCTTCCTGTTTACCTTCCCCAGAATTTCTCCAGGTATCTATATAGAGCTGGGTCGTCTCTGCCTGAGTTTACAGAGTCATACTACTGACCACCGTCTCAAACCAAATAATTGGCGACACCAGGAATCGAGCCTTCACCCTTCGGACAGAGAATTCCAAATCCAGTGCGCCATTCAAATGACAAATACCTTGGGATTAAATTTTTTTGAAGGAATATTTAATCGTCCGACACGATAGGCGCAAGCATCAGCTTATGTGGGCAAGTTTTGACTAATAAGCGGCCAATAACCGAATCCCCTTTCTCCTCCTCCAAAACCCAATAAGAACACCTTCAAAGGAAGAAAGGCCGAAAGGTGACCACTACCACCCCAACTCACTGCAAAACGGACATTTTTTAAAAGAGACTTTTGCTTAATATAACATTTTTACTCAATATAATATTATTTTGTACTATTATAATTACAAATACTCTTTTATTTTCGGTTTCATTTTTATTCTTTGACAACACTTGTAAATTTTCAATTTTTCAAATTGTTATATTCTTTTAATATATTCTTCCCTGACCAAAAGACCTTTTTATAATGTGTATTATTCAACTTTTTGTACTTCTTAAAAAAAACAAACAACAACACACATTCAAGAATTACGCTTAGATTAGATTTCAGAAAACCGGTTTCATAGCCACAAAGACAAATGATGGGTGATAGAATGCATTAGACTTGTATAATTTGTGCTATATATTTGCAAATTAGGCTGGGGGGTTAGGTTATGTTAGGTTTTTCGTTTAATTAACCGGTACCCAAATTTCATATATTTCGTAGCTTCTTTCACGCTGATTTTGACTTTTGTGATCAACCTCTATCGTTTTTTTTGTTTATATATATATATATATATATATATATATATATATATATATATATATATATATATATATATATATATATATATATATATATATATATATAAAGGTTAGTTCACTTTTAACAGTTTTTACATAACAAACACTACTTATTATTTTTTACCCGGCAATGTTTGACAGTGACAGTCGATTGGAGGATAAAAGCACAGCTTACATGTTTAATATTTAACCTCGTTCGTACAATTTAGTAAAAAGCATAATACTTGAGATTCAAATAAAAAAGTTAAACGTGGCAATTTCCAAATGGCAGCTTTGTCCCTTGGAACTAGAAATGTTGTTTTTCACTACTAACTTAGGGACTGTGGTTGAAATTATCAAAGCTCAAAAATTTAAGCTAAGGTAGGGGATATTTAAAATACTGTATATGCAAAACATAAGTAGTATGTAAAAAACAAAATTGAGAGAATAAACAAATTATTTTTTTTCTGAAAATTATGAAAACCAACGTGTAGATAAAATGTTTTCAGTACTTGAGAGTGGGAGGCGCTGACAAAATTTTTGTCACGAAATTGTTGACGCTAATAAAAAGAAAAAAAAAGAAATAAGAGAAGACAGAGCCTTTATCATTTTCCATTGTAAAGTAAAAACTGTCCTTTTCCAAAATTTGAAGTCTCACACCAAAATGACAATTGAAGAGTATTTAACCTAGGATATACATTTAGTAAAAGTAATAACAATGAAATAGCTGAAAACAGACATTGATGATTTGTAATGCTTTGGTAATACCAAATGATAGATAAACACGGCAATTAGTTCTTACATTGATCTGCAAAAGCCATTTCATATATAGTGGACATCTTGTGGAGAGAAGACGCAGAGAAGTACGCAGAGAAGGGTGCCACACGTGGTAGATTTTTCATCAATTCAAAATGAAAGTTAAATATTTCCACGTCACAACACAACCTTGATCCAATATAGGCAGGCTTTTCATTTAAAATATTAAGAACAGAGCTTAAGACGAGCAAAGGACTATACTAAATAGTTTTAAAAAGATACAATCAATAATAAAGATTTTAAGTGAGGTTATTCACCCTTAAGAGGATAAACTTTGGGCTTATTTTTACTTTGTCCACGGTTCATGCCATTTCTGAGCCCTCTAAACGCTAAGAGCAAACTAACGTCGATAATTATTTCAAAAGATTAAAAACTGAATGGCAGTCTGACAGTTAAAAAGCAGCACAAAAAGTAACTAGAACTCAACTATAAAACAAGATGAAAAGTGAAAAAAAAAAGTCTTTAAATCTGTGAGCATTGATACTATTAGGTAATCACTTTACCTCTCCCTCCGTAAGAAAATGAACAGGAAGAAGTTGAGCCTCATTGGTGATGAGGGGCAAATATGAAGACTTTTGACCGCCATCTTGACGAATTTCTCCACTTGGTAGGTTGTCAGGTTCAACCGGTACTAGTGCAGAGAAATGACCACGGGTATACCCCAGAGCAATGGGAACTTTCCAGCAAAAACTTGGCTCCCACAATAAAGGTAGATAGACACCTAGAGACGATGCAAGATTGTCAGACATCGATATTTCTTACATATTAAAAACAAAATCTCTGGGGGTTAATAAAGCCTTGCCAGAATTGTGGAAAAATGAGGACTGGGCACATCAGACTACTAGACATCACGGAGTCAAAAGGGATGAAAACGACAATTAATTTGCAACACAGACCACTATCTTTTCATGACACATACAATAAAATAATCAGTGTAAAATATCCACCACTGTCCCATCTTGACCTATCACTTCACGCATTTTGTATGCAAAGCAACTCTATTTTGCAAAAAAAAAATATATATAATGGTCTATGAGCAAAGTAACAAAGTTACATTAACTTACCAAAGATCTGAAACACATGTTCCGCAAGCCAAAAGTAATGAATTTGCATCCTATATCTTCCTTCTGTACCACAGTTACATCTAGGTCTTATCTTAACCGGGTTAACAGTTATTCCCAAGAAGGAAAGAAGATCAACTACTTCACAAATGAGCTTTTTAGGCCCAGAATTTTCCATATTTGTGTGGGTGCTCCTTCAAGCCAATTATCAGTTCGCAGCTGACTAAAAACAAAAAGATATCCCAACTACTAAACAAATTATGCTTTTCAAGATATTACAATCTCCATTTCCCGTAAAAAGCCTCGTGTTAATTCGGCAATGCCAGAAAAAAGATCCCCTTACACAAATGAATTTCAAAAGTTCTCTTTGTCGCACTCCTAATATCCACGCATCAATAAAACATTACTTTAAGTGCTCACCTTGAAACCGGGCATAATCAAGTGGTTCACCCACATGACTTTTGACACAGGTAGCTCCGTAGACAATTATTGGTCTTCTTAGAATATGAGATAGGGCCCATATATGAAGCTGATCCAATGGAGCCCCTGGCCGTCGAGCACGCGAAACTAGATCTGCCCACTCAGATGATAACTCCGCCTCAGATGGTATATAGTCTAGGTTCATCTCCGCAGCGGTACGTATCTCATACTCAGCCCACCTTTCGTAAAGACTAAAAAAAGGACAACATTTAAAAATATTTTAATAAGTATTTATTAAAAGGCCTTATATCAAAATAAGCGAACCTACAGAAATTTATTCAAGGAAAATGGACACGAAATTTTCCCAGGGGGAGGGGAGTTAATAAAGGTGTCTTTTCTTTCCAGAGAACTGTTAAATTACTTTTAAAAATGATATTACAAATACTCCAATAAATTACATGTATTTCATGCTATGTTCATTAAAAACTGAACGTAAACTTTTAAAAACTATTTTCAAGAATTTTTTTCCCCCGAAGAAATGTAAAGAGCGACATCGAAACAACGACGAGATGACATAAAGTTGTATTGCATGCAGGAGTGGATCCAGGATTTTCTTTAGGGGGGGGGCATAATAGGTTGCTTCGACAAACTTGCGAACATAGAAAACCCACAACTTAGAGGGAACCTCGACAGTTATGTGTCGTAGGTAGGTAGTGGAAATGGTCGTAGATTTAATCTAAAATCTGGTGAGGGTTAAAGTTCTAATAAATCTGTTGAAATTAAAATGGTATAAAAATACTGATACAAAAAAATAGTAAGTTATAAAAACCACCCCGCCATAAAAAAAAGCAGCTCACCATCTGAAAAAAAAAATATTTAATATTTTCTGGATAATATTTTGCCTCTGCAATTTTGACCACTATAGCGAGCGAGTTAATCATTTTATTGTCAAAAAAAAGAAGAAAATTGGTCTTGAACTATCTTTTGGGGTCATGCACTCTTTGTGACAATTTGTATAGGTCAAACCATTTAGCATGTCGCCAAACTTTGCAGCATCGCATAGTAAATATGATAGCAATATAGAGTAAGAAATGAGGATAAAGATACAACTTGTATATTCGTAAAAGATATATTAAACACTAAATACTAGTTCTTTTAGGGGTGTAACAAGAAAAACAGACGAAGAGATAGAAATGCACAGGAGACATTTAAAACAAGGGTTTTAAGCATTGGCAATAAAGCATTAACTAATCACTGTTTCTTTCTAAAAAAAATGTTTTAATAAACAATATCAACTTCGACGAAATCTCAAAAAATTTACTAAACAAAATTTAATTTTCATAACAACGTAGCGTATATTTCCACTTCTTAAGGTTCGATATATTACGCTTAAATTATGGAATTCGCAATTTTACAAGAAACACACGATTTCTTTATTTCCACTCCGCCATATCTATTTATTACACGGTCGATGTCTACCTCAATATTTCAGTGAACGTTTATAATAGTCTTGCCAGTCTAGAGTCCTGTCAGTTTAGAACTCTTCGTTAGTATTTCATCTTCTATTGGTCCTAAAACATTCGAATAAAGAGCAAAAGTGTCAGAAAAATAAGAACTTTAATAAAGATGCATGTAGGTAGGTGCTCCAAACTATGTATATCAATCGAAATGCTCCTTAAAAAAACAAATAATTATGTGTTTGTTATCTCTGTGTTTGATAAGTATAGATTGGTGATTTAAATTCTCAGGGTTTCAAACTGTGAAGATTTCTAATTTTTTTTTTTTTAATTTCTTCTTTTTTTTAATCAGATATTCAATTCAAACGTTTAAATCTCATATGTCTGAGTTTAAATCTCATATGTCATATGATTTAGCATTAAGCAAGAGAGTTGTCCTATAAAAATTTTGATTTATAAACAACTAATAGTGGAAATAAGATTGGATGGTATGCATCCAAATGAGCATAAAAATCCTCAGCAGTATATTTAGCAGTTTAGACAATTTTATGAACAAATATACGCAATCCCTATACAAAAACATAACTACATTTTGTGACTGGTTGGTATTGAGAAGATGAGAAATTCTAAAGTAATATTGCAGTTGCATTCTGTTTCCGTGGTTAACTCAAGTTGTGTGAATTTTCACTTTTTATCAATATTTTATTAATAAACATTCGAAAAAAAAATCGATGCGATTTCACAGATTCAAACTGAGAATTCAGAGACCCATCTATACCAGCTAGAAAAATAAACAACTAATTATTTGCCTTCTTTTATAAAATTTTTTCGAAAGTCTATTCTTCTTAAATGATTACTCCGACCTTTAAAGGAGTATTTCGACTACTTAGTTTTAAGTATATACTTATACGAAACTTTATTAAAGTTCTACAGAGTTTGGCCTTTATTTTGATGTTTTATAGTGAATAGAGGAGGTGATAAGTCATATAATGCAAAGCTCTAATTTGATTAAAATAGGCAGTAAAATGGCCACCATTTGCTCACCGAAATCCAAAACTTAAATTAATGCTTCTCATACATGAGAAGTATTACGCACTTCTCATATATTTACTTTCTTTTATACAAATCACCTAAAAAACAACAATGTTGTAAAAAACACCCCGCTTCGTAAAAAGAAGCAAACCCAAAAAACCAAAACAGGCAGCCAAAAAAGGTAATGATATCAATATCTTCGCCTCAGTGTCGTAGCTAGACTTGAAAACAAATTTTTGACAGTAAAAAGAAGTAAATATTTTTTCGATAGCCTAAAGAAGTTAGGATTTTAAATTTCCCTCCTTGTTATTACTAAATGAAGATTTTCGCCTCCCAGTTGGCCTTTGTGGTAATACAGACAGATTCCCTTGATAAACCAAAATTTAATTGAATACTTTTTGGCCGGTATGCGGCATTAGTAAAATCTAACAGAGACCACACAAAGTAACTAAAACCTTGTTTCAAACTTGTCTGCTAAAAGAAACGGTCTTAACGTTAAGAACTTATTAAAAACTCAACTATTAAAAACCAATTACCAAAAAAAAAATGGCGGATCCGCCACTGATTGCAAGTAAAACTTAAAACAAACAAAAACATTTTTTTTTATCAACCCCAGCAACGATTTTCAAAATTTTTCAATAGAATAGAATTAAAAAGAAAGATAGAGACAAAAAACATTTGTAAAATAGTAAAATGAAATTAATCATAGCAAATACGCTTATTCTGAAAAAATGAAAACAAGCACAGCACTGAACCTTATTTCCTTCTAAGTAGAAAATAAGGTAATCAAGGTGAATTAATCTGGTATCGCCGCCTCACAGACCCACCAAAGAGCTATAGGATTATCTGGGCTTTACTGAATGCAAAAAAAAAATAATATGGTTTTGTGTTTTTTCATTATAATATTACAACCAAAAAAAAAAAAATCAGTGAACATACAGGAATTTGTTCTTCGCTATCGGTGTATTTGTAAAAATCTGTTTGGTTTCATCTGTATAATATACATTAAACTTCCCTGAATGCTCTTCATGCTTTAAAATCTTTTTATTTCGAAAACAAAGAAAATCCATTGCCTCAAAAAAGTTGTTAATCTAAGCCGTTTATTCGTTTTTTATCAAAAATAAATGACACTCTAGTCTTTAGAAGGGATTAAGAGGCAACAATATAGCACTGATTCCTGGTAGGAAGTTACTAATAAAACGCTTAGGAAATAAATTTAGGTTTAATAATTTAAAATTAGTTTAATTTTCGTCACTGTCGTCTTTCTTTTATATCTATTTATTTGAATTATATAGAGAAATCAAGTGAGTAAGCAAAAGTTTCAAACTTAATCTGTCTGTCTAGTTTTTAAAGCCCAAATGGCAATCCAGCCTCTTAAAGAGTTTGACGGATAGCAAGACTGCTTACCTTTGATGATCTCTCTAACCAAAAAATTATCATGGTAAATAATTTTTACGAAAGCACCATTTTTTGCCAGCAATACATGGGGTGCGAATGGCCCTTTACTAAGAATAGGCTAACGAGTAAACTATGACTGCAGGGTCTTTCTTCTTCTTTTCTTCCAGAATTAAAAATGATTTCCAGTGTTCAAGCGTATTTTTATTGTTAGATTTATGCTAAGTAGAGATACAGAGAGTTTATGATTCAACAGAATGGTTTTACGCTACAATCAACAGTCAATAAAAAGAGAACTTCGTCAATTAGATTCCAACAGAGCTCAGTAAAAAATCGAAAAAGACCAAGCTGGCGTTATTTTGATTTTAAAGAAATAAATCATTAATTTCTGATTCGTTATTTTGATTTTAAAGAAATAAATCATCAACTTCTGATTCGTTATTTTGATTTTAAAGAAATTAATCATTAATTTCTTATTCGTTATTTTGATTTTAAAGAAATAAATCATTGACTTCTGATTCGTTATTTTGATTTTAAAGAAATTAATCATTAATTTCTGATTCGTTATTTTGATTTTAAAGAAATTAATCATTAATTTCTGATTCGTTATTTTGATTTTAAATAAATAAATCATTAATTTCTGATTCGTTATTTTGATTTTAAATAAATAAATCATTAATTTCTGATTCGTTATTTTGGTTTTAAAGAAATAAATCATTTTTAAATCATTTCTTTAAAAAGATGGTTAATCAAGCAGAATTTTGTCGCAAATAGCCTACCAGCTTAAGGTCAACAAGCCTACCTAACCTACTAAAAAAGAAAATTCAAGGCCATTGTGCAGACTAGATTTTGAAACCAAACTTCTTGAAAAGCAAAATGTAGAATTATTATCACTTTCAGAGAGACTCCAGCTTTGACATATAATATTTCAGGTTAGTTGCGACAAAATTCTGCTTTATTAACCATCTTTTCAAAGAAATGATTTAAAAATGATTTATTTCTTTAAAATCAATGAATTGACTTTAAAGAAATGAGAGCTAAAATACAAAGGAAAAAAAAATAAAATGAGCTCATCTAAACTTCATAGACTAGCTGAAATATAGGTTGAAAAAAAAAGTATGACTTGTAAAAATGCCTTTCTTCTTTTTTGGTACAACAGGAAACGTTTCAAATGCAGAGAAAAGCATTCATTGTGTAATTTTTCGGAAAAGGAGAAACTACAAGGGAGCCCCACGAACAATTTTGGGAAACTAATTAATATTCAGGCAACTTCGGTAATTACAGAAATTTTAGTATTCATAGAGAAGTGTCAGTAAAGGCGAAGCAACTTACAGATGGCCAGAATTTTGTAAACAATCTGCCAAACTCTTCCTCATTAATCCATCTCGGTCCAAAATTCCCCAGGTTGCTCCAAGAATAGAGTCTAACAAGCAATCTCCAGCAGTTCGGTTCCAAAGAGACAAAAGACGGGTACCTAAGTTTTCCGTAAGTTCCCGACTCCAATTAATGGCACAACAATCGGTCTCCAATTCCTGCAATAATGCTATATTTCACCAAATAATTTAATTTTATACAGCGTAGCTCCGCAAAACTATCAACTAGTATAGCTATGCAGATATGTTGGACAAAAGGGCGTCAAACTAAAAACTGTGGCATCAGGGGGCTCAGTATAAAAGTTATCCGACCACAGTAAACCCTTGATTATCCACTTTGCGGATTGCCCACGGTCCTTTGAGGAACCCACTTATTTTAAGAAAAATACATAATGTCAACCTTATACGCCATTTTATTGAGGTATGATTACCGGAAATGTGATTTGTAAAACTACCAAGGAAAATAAAAACGTCATTGGTAATAATGGAACAATGACAACACCGTAATTTTTTAATGTCAACAAAGCGCGCTGAAAGAATTTTGTGTTGTATTTTAGCTTTCTATCCTAATCTAGATTATCTGTGGAGACTCCTAATCCAAGGTTGCCACATCTCCCGATTCTACAGACGGTAAAAAGTTGACTTTTTATTTAAAATTAACTGTTGAAATAAGAAACTACAGATAAAAACTTAGTATAAATCCTGAGGGGAAGATCATATTTGCATTGCTTTGGATCTAATTTAAAATCTAATATAAAACCTAACAGAACTTAACTATACGATAATGTGATACATTTGTAAAAACAAAAATATTATTTTTGTTAAAACAATATGATTTAGTTAAAAAAAAAAGAAAAATAAAGTCGGTTTATTTTAGCCAAATATAATCTCTCAAAGTAATTGAAGCGATTGGAAAAAGAAATTAATATCCAAGAACGATTATCCGTTTTGCATTATCTGCGATTATCCGAATACACAGAAAAAAATAAACATAAAACTTAACTAAAACCAAGACTTAACAAAAGGATCGATATTTGAACCACAGACAAGGGAACAAGGAAACATATTCAGCGTGATGTTTCCCTTTTGAGGCTTAAAAAGGAACTGAAACTTCTAGTTTCCAACCAAATGAGCCTCTTCTAAAGTCAAACAGCCATTCCTTCAATAAAAACCACAAATACCCCGCGGCACAACTTACAACCCTCGTCCTAGGCTCTGGTGGTTTGAATCAACCCCAAAAGTCTTGTTATAAGATCTTTGGACTATTTTGAATAAAATGACAGTCTCAAAATTTTAAGTAGTAAGGACTGCACTGAAAGAATCAAAACGTAAAACTGGACTAAAATCAAAACTTAAAAAAGGATCGATATTTGAACCACAGACAAGGGAACATTTTTCAACGTTTAGCGTGATGAACAAGGTGAAAATCCAAAAAAAGTATTTCTTTAAGGAATTTTTTTTTAGCTTTAAGCCCCTACAGGCTGTCCTTCCCTTATCCCTATAGCGTTTAATCTTCATTTTATTCTTCTTTTTCATTTCCGACAAGAAGGAAACACACGGGAAACACCCGGCGACGATAAATTCTTCAAAAAAAGAAATTCTAGGTGGTCCAATCTGTCACGCTAGTTTTTACTCTCACAGCAAAATGAGTTAAGCTAGTCTTTTGGTTTAAGATGGAACATTATGCGACACAAAAATGTTCTTTGCACTAAAATGTCCACAGAAACCCAAGAAATAGCTCACTGAAAGTCCGCAAAAGTCCAAAGCCAGTGAACACAACAAAAGTGCAGCTAAAGGCATGAACTTCAGCCTAAAAATAGCAAGTAAATGCTTTGGCTCTGAGTGGGTTATTAAGGGTCATTGGCAATTAATTAAGATCCTACAAGAAGTACAAGACAAAAAAAAGATATATATAAATATAAATATATTTTAAGAGATGCAAGAACCAAAAAAGTGCAAACTTTTTGAGCCCAAACACCCTCATTCCCTCTTTTAAATCTTAGAATGTACGCAAAAATTGGCGTAAAATTCTCTTTTCGTGGTTTTCAAAGTTTGGATTATGCGCACTCTCAATTCACAGCTCACATCAGTTCAACTTTCTTCTATAGCAACCAAGTATTTAAACCAAAGATTTTTTTTTACGTTTACTTTACGATTCAGTAAAAAAAAATAATGGATCAAAAATAAAATTAAGTGAATCAGTATGTTTCACAATTAAAGAATTTAAAACAAGTGAATTTTACCTTTTGTACATCTTGATCTAAGAGTTCATCATAAAGTTGAGACTGTACAAGAGGCGGCAAGTCAGAGACTTCTGAAAAATAAACCAAAAATGATATTCACCATTTATACATTCTTAAAACACCTATTGCTCTGGCTAATTTTAAATGACTTGGGTTATTAAACTTAACCTAAAACAGTGCTTAAAATTATTTCTAAATATTATTGTATTAATTGGCTGTAGAACAATCAATGCAGTCTCAGAAAAAAAAAAACACAAACAAAAAAAAATAAAAATCCGATCGGTACCAATGAAATGAATTTCGTTTTTAAAATCGTGGGAAATGGGAGAAGATGATGTCATTTCTGTTAGATATTAACTATGGAGCAAGTTTAGTTTGGTGTTACGTAATTAAAAAGTGCTCATTTTTATATGCATTCCATAGACAGCTCATAATCTCAAATCCAGTATCTTACCTCCGCCCCTCATAAAGCCTTACAAAATTTTACTAAATAGATAATAGAGTAGAAAGAGAATACCAAACGCCCAAGAGTAGAATGCGATAATATTGCCTTAAAAGGCCTAAAATCTTGGGGATCTATCGGAGGTGGAAAAAGCGGATCCTTTAAATAGATTAAATAAAAAAAAAACAAGTTTTTTAACTGAAAGTAAGGAGAGACATTAAAACTTAAAACAAATAGAAATTACTTCGTATGTGAAAGGGGCTGCTCCCTCATCAACGCCCCGCTCTTTGTGCTAAAGTTTGACTCTTTCTCAACTCTACTTTTTTTAAAACAGTAAAAACCAGCGTAAAGAGCGGGGCGTTGATGAGGGAGCAGCCCCTTTCATATACGAAGTAATTTGAGTTCGTTTTAAGTTTTAATGTCGCTCCTTACTTTCAGTTAATTTTTTTTCTTTTTTTTATTTATTTAATTTCTGAACATTTTTGAATTAATACATGTTTTGATTTTGGCTCTCTCCGGATGAATAATTAAAACGAAATATCCCCTTTCGGACATCAAGAGGAACATAAAGAAGGGAAAGAAACATGTGCGATATGGCCTCGTCTCCCTCCACCAGAAATACTCTCGATATTTTTAAGATTGTCAACATAAATCGTATTTCTTTCATATAATTCGCCACGTTTTTTCCTACTAAGTTTTATTAGGTTTACGTAAAATTCCCGCCAAACTATTTTTCTGTCCTTCTTCGTGTTTCTTTCTTCCTAACTGTTTATTAGTATTTTCTTCTTTTTTTCTCATAAAACCTGTGCTTTAACGCTAACATGAGATTGTCTTCTTTCGTTTCTTCAGACTTACTTAAAATTTTAAAGGACCTTTCCCTACAAAAGACTAAAAATCTTAAAGACTCCTCTTAAACAATAAACTAAAATACTGAAAAGGGAAATTTTGCTAAAATACCTTGGTTTCTAGTTCATTTAATACTTCATCCTAAACCTGTGTATCATATTTCCTAATATCTATGGATACTGTCAAAAAATTAGACTCTAGTGCTAATTTTGCTGAGTAGAATGCAAATGTTCCGTGAAATTAAATTCGTCACGCTTGAGAATAAAAAAAGAGAATTCCGTCCAAGTTAAATTGTACAAAGCCTATGAATTAGGAAAAGAATCTATTGGACAAATATGTTGACCTTAACAGTCAGGCAGTTAAGTCAAAGAAAGTCTAGTCTTGGAGAAACCTTGTGAAAATGTTGAACCTTGTGGGGAGTTTTAAAATATTATTTTTGAAGCTTTTTTTTGTTGGTTATTTTAGTCCACTGTCTTTGTTTAAAATATTTTTCCCGTTTTTCTATATTTCCATTTGTTTAAATCTGTAAATGGAAACGCAGCGTGGTTTATGAAATTATTTATTTCTTATGTCTTTTTTTTCCTCTGTTATGTCAACCTAAATGTTAACATAAAAATGTAGATAATTCAAAATGAATAAAATACAACGTGTAAAATAATTTACTGATTTAAATAAGAATGGCAAAAATACCTGAGATTTTCGTCGACTTTCGACATTTAGCACGTTTTGAAAAACTGAAAATGAAAAGCCCTATAAACAAACATTGCAAAGTTTCTTCCACACGAAATATGCACACAAATATCCCGAAAAACTATAATAAGATACCTACCCTGAGGTATCACAAAGGTCGACATTTCCTGAAAATATACACAGGGGAGACCTGATTTATGGTGTCTGAGAGAAGTGCTTAAATGCTTCCTAATATCTGATGCTAATTCTGGCGCTATGTGATGAGGAGTCCTCTTTGTTCCTTTTGTCCCTTGTATTGAATTTAATATTGTCTTTAAAACCTGAAACGAAATTAAACTAAAAGATAGACACGTTAACAAACATGAATACCAGCATGCAATTAGACTGAACAAAATAAATATTTCATGTAGTGAGCCCCCCCCCCCTAAAAAAAACAACAAAACATTATAACAGATTTTAATGTCTATTCTACCTGAAGCTGATTGAAAAGAGTAACTGGACATAAACGAATCTAGGTAATTTTCTTTAGATGGCGCAGCTGGTGGTGGGATAGCTGCCAGAGCCTCATAAAAGTTCAACTTTATTTATGATTATATATATTTTTCTGCACTGGTGGTGCAAGTAATAAAATAAATGGACAGCCGAAATATTAACTAGTACCCTAATAGTGATTGTAATGCACGAGGAAGCCCACTTATATGACATAAATTCATTCTATTTGACATTAGCGCCATTATGCGAATTCTTTTGAATCTTTTATAGTCAATGTTCTTAAGTAGTCAATAATTTTTTTTTTTTAATTGCCAAAAACGTCCGCCATTTAGTCTTGCTTTGACCACGACTTTGTTGTTTTTTTAACAAACGATTCTAAGCATCACTTTAAAGTCAGTCGTAATTAGACCCATGAGTACTAATACTAAAAGGTACTACTACATCATCCGCATCTGACTCAATTTCAGGGTTACATCGAATGCTTAAAATGACGAGGACTTTCGGGAGTGTTCAACTTTGGAACAAATATGTTATAGTCAGTTCAGAGCCAAAAAGTACAAATTCTTCTGTAGTTTTTCACATGAAATATCTCCAGGGAACAGGTCCACAGAGTCACGTTGACAGGCAAGCATTGAAAAAATATTTTTGGAATGCATAAAATACAAGCTTTGGCCAAAAAATATAGGTTCTGACCTCGAAATTACATTTTTTCTGAGAGAATAATGGTGCATAATCTTAGTGAGGACAATTGTCCTGGGTTTAGAAAAGAATTCATCAGTTCACAGGTCTGATGAAATATTTCAGGAAAATATTTGAAGATGGTTAAAATAGGGAAATGGTTAAAAGAAATAAAAGATTGTAAAAGACAGCAACATGAAAATGAATGTAATGAAAAAAAGTGGCGCTTTCGAAGTGCCAATAGTCCAGCATTACACTTTTTTTAAACCTTAACAAAAAATCCCCATAACGAGTTTGTCACTTAAACATTACCGCGGTATGTGTTTGTCATGGGAGTAGAGCTCAGACATATTAATAAAAAAGAGCGACCAGGAAACAGCTAAAACACACAAACAAATTTGCACACTTCGGATTTTGTACAAAAGACAAGCACAATAAAGCCAAATATATGGTGAAGAATCACATATTAAATAAAAAAGAAATAAACGATTACAAGGTACTACATGGCTGCATAATAGCACTTTTTCAAGATAAACTTTTTCTTCTAAATTTCATAAATACTGCAATTTTGCCTGCATTCGAAAATCACAAAATTTGATGCAGAAGCGTTAAAATGAATATATATTAATAGAAAAATATAAAAATTCTTAAATTTTTTCAGATGTCAATTTCTTTTGCAGATATATGCGTTGCTTTCTGATTAATGAGCCTTTTCTTTTCTCTTAATTTTATAATGTCATAGCACAGTGGTTCCCAACCGGTGGTACGCGTACCCCAGGGGGTACGCGAAACCCTCGCAGGGGGTACGCGAAGGTCCCAAAATTAATTTAGTCTACATCTTTAAAACTTGTTTCTGACTCAGTTCCAACATTTCCCTCAAAATCAGATAACATAACCCATTGTACGTAATTTCAGACTCATTTTCAAAACTTTCGCTTTCAGTAACCCGCTAATTTTTCTCCATAGCCGTAAGGTCTCGATTTAAACTCAGCGGGTTCAGTATCTTGTCATCTGTTGAAACACGAAGTTCGTGAATTGTTGTTGCAAACAAAGATGGATAGATTCCTGATCAGGAATAACAAGAAGCCGAATGATGGTACCCAAAACTCTGAACCTGCACCTAAGAAGAAGAAATATGACGAATCATCGGTCAAAGTGCGTCAATATTTGTCAGAATACCTAGGGCTCGGATTTAGTGCGACAAAGTCTGATCCAGTGAATGCACAGTGCGTTCTTTGTGGTCAAGTCTTGGCCAACAGTTCCATGAAACCTGCGCATATGAACCGGCATCTCAGTACTGTGCACCCTTCTCATGTCGGTAAGCCCATAGAGTTTTTCAAGCGTAAACAAGAAGCATTCGCTAGTAACTGTTTGGAAATTGCAAAAGTGGCATCAGTTTCTTCAAAGGCTCTCCGGGCTTCGTATGCTGTTTCATATTTAGTTGCGAAACAGAAAAAACCGCACACCATCGCCGAATGTCTGATATTACCAGCACTAGTGAAAGTCAGTGAAATAATGTTTGACACGAAAACTGCTACTGCCCTTCAGTCTATACCTGTGTCGAACAATACCATTTCAAGAAGGATAGAAGACATTGCAAGCGATATTGTCATGCAGGTTATTGAGCAAATAAAGTTGACGAAGATGTTTGCGTTACAGCTTGACGAAAGCACGGATGTGTCAGGTGAAGCCCAGGTGATCGTCTTTGTTCGATATCAAGATTGTTCTGACATAAGAGAAAATATTCTGTTTTGTCAAAACCTACAGTCAAGAACAACAGGAGAAGAACTATTCAAGGTGATTGACAAATTCTTCGCAGAAGGGGGCATCTTGTGGGACTGGTGTCTATCAGTTTGCAGTGATGGAGCTGCCGCCCTAACAGGGAAGAATAATGGCCTCATGGCCTGGATAAGGAATAAAAATCCAAAGGTGAAGTGGTTGCACTGCATCATTCACAGGCAAGCTCTTGCATCGAAAAGGATGAACGCACATCTGCACGAGACCCTCAACGAGGCTGTAAAAGTGATCAACTTCATCAAAGCCCGACCACTGAACTCAAGAATGTTCAAGTTGCTGTGCCAAGAGATGGGTTCAGAACATCAACATTTACTTCTGCACACAGAAGTTCGCTGGTTGTCTCGTGGGAAGATTTTAAACAGACTTTTCGAGCTTCGACAAGAAGTTCATATGTTTCTTCTGGAGCAAAAATCTGCATTCAGTTCACTTTTTGAAAACCAGGACTGGGTCTGCAGGCTGGCCTATCTTGCGGATATTTCCGACAAACTGAATGACTTGAATCTGTCAATGCAAGGTTTCCGGACGGACGAACTCTCCCTGAATTCGATGATGTGTGCTTTCATCAAGAAATTGGAGTTCTGGCTTAAAAAAGGTTCAAAGAAACAGCGTTAGTGTCTTCCCGACCCTTGACAAGTTTGCGGACGATAGTGAAATTGATAACCTCAACACAATCTGTGATTGTATTCGGGAGCATCTGACAAAGTTGCGAGATGAACTTGTGTCATATTTCCCCTCGATTATGAACCAAGATAGAACGCAGGATTGGATCCAAAATCCATTTGTTGAAGACGTGACCTCAAACTCCGGTCTTAGTGACAAGCTTACAGAGAATCTGATCGAACTTGCCAGTGATCGCGCCTTAGAACTGAAATTCCAAAATGTAACTGTTTCCCAGTTTTGGCTGGAGGTGAAAGGAGAATACAAGGAACTAAGTGAAATCGCCATGTCTGCTTTGTTACCATTCGGATCCACTTACCTTTGTGAAGTGTCATTTTCGGCAATGTCATTGATCAAAACCAAACACAGAAACAGACTGAGTGTACAAAATGACCTTATAATTGCCGTTAGTGACATCGAGCCAAGATTTGATAATATTTTAGCAAAAAAGCAGCCTCAAGTTTCTCATTGATTTTGTACGTACATTTAAGCACCGTCATATTGGACAATAAATCTCGTGTTTTTGAAAATCTGATTTTAGTTAAGAAAAAAGTAAAACAACGATTCTCAAGAAAGGAGTACGCAAACTTTTTGGGCCTTGACTAGGGGTACGCGCACCGAAAAAGGTTGGGAACCACTGTCATAGCAGATACGTGTAAGTTCTCTTTTTCAAAATTAGTAGAAGAATGATGAAAATAATCGTCAATTCCTCATATCAAAAAAGCTGGAGTAACAGACTAATTATTGGATTCAAAAAAAAACACAAATCAAATTGCCTATTGTTTCCAAACACTGAAAGGAATCGAACATTCACTCGGTTCCTTTGCTCTCAAAGAAATTTGTAATTGCAGACTTGTAATTCTGACGAAATGCCATAGTTGTCATATCAATTTTTAATATTCTTTGTATAACTTTGAAATCTAAAATTTGATATAAATGTTTGATTAAGCTTCCTTTTGGTGTTGCATTATTTTCCGAATATGTCTTTCACCATTATCAAATTGTACCACACATTGTTGTCAATATCCCCCTGCTTGTGGATACACAACGAAAGAGTATAACTGGATTAATATTATGTGAACGTACATACCTCTTCATTTTGATATCTGAGAGCAATTTGGACTAAACTTTGCCCTTGATCAACACCGGCATATCTAGGTAAAACGTTTATGTCCGCTGGAGATAGATGGCGCAGGGGATCTCCCCCGCCATTCAAGTAAGACGCCACAGGGGTCACATTTCCTTCAATCACACCTTGAATAGCATTCAACCAGGACCAATCAGCTTCTCGGTGCTAAAAAAAGAGTTTCATTGACTTTTTTAGAGTAAAAGTAATCATTCATACAGTTATTCTTCAACAATTCAACTAGTCTAAGTTTAAATGAGTTTCAATAAACTAATAGCAATCATGACAAACTGATAAATATTCACGGCCAAAAAAAAGCATAGGCCCGCTTCTGTTTTTTCCCCTAATTTCAAGTCATTTAAAGATTGTAAATAATTTAGATTGTCCAAACAAACCATGCAAGCTAGTCAATTAACTACTACTGCACTCATGTAGTAGCTTTGAAAATTATAAAAATTTATAAAGCATTTTCATAATAGTTCAAATATTTTAACATAGATCTGAAATTCAAGCAAACAACTTTGAAATTGTGCCATTTAGCCAAACACTTGGCAAACTATAAATTTCACCCTTCGCCTGCAAGTCCAGAGGACTTTTTGGTCATGTGTCAATCCTATGACACGGTATTCCACCTCTGTACTACAAGCGGCCAAGCCTATTAGAATTAGGGTTCGCTTTTTCGCCAATGAGGCCAAGCAAATTAAGTCCCAGATTTTGCATACAAGTCCAGTGGACACTGTCCGTGACTCATCAACCAAAAATCAATCCAATGCTTTCATCCCTTAGTTCTATGACTATCTACCTTAGTTCTGCCCTAGGAATGATGCATGGACGGGTGATAGATATACTTATCTATCAGCAAATGAACTGATATTATTTTTATACAATCCTAATAAGGGCTTATGCCAGATTTGGCTCTCACTTACTCGGTCTATCTGTCTTGTCCTTTTCAACAATTTGCCATGGCTTGAAGCCCACGACTGCTTGATTTTAATTCAACGGTGAAACCTATAGTTTTCCAAGTGTTTGGATCAAAATCAAGTAGTTTTGGGCATCAAGCCATGGGTAATTGTAGAAAAAGCCAAGAGAGATAGTCAGAGTGAGTGAGAGGCAAATCTGGCATAAGCCCTTATTATGATTGTATAAAAATGATATCACTTCATTTCTTGATAGATAAATCTAACTATCATCCGTCCATGCTTCATTCCTAGGGTAGAACTATGGTAGATAGTCGATGTCCAGTTTCACAAACTAATCCAGAGTGTGTTTCATAGAGATTCACGGCATTAACCAATACGCAAGGCACAAATAAAAATTGCATGACAAATGATTTGAAAGAAAAACAGACACTAAATGAAAATAGGAAAAACAGATGGAAGCTTTTGCATAAAAACAGGGAAAAAAGCCACATATTATATCTTTAATATTGGTAAAACTGTTTTGATGGCTTAAAGCGAAGGTTTTAAGTTAGTCCACTGTTGGTTTTGTTGTTATTTGGTAAGTATAGGGCGGCTTTCCTCTCAATTATCAATTACCTGTGTTTTGTAGCGCGGTAATTTTTTTGACTAAAAATAAACAATCTTTACCCGTGGTGTAAAAAAAAAGTTAAAAAGGATGGATGATCTCTCCCCGAGATCCGTGAGTAAAGTGGCCTCAGAAAAGTGCCCAAAAGTGTCTTTTTTGTGCTCAGATTTGTGTCTTTTTTTTGTCTGTTACATATCTTGTGAAGCAAATATTTCCCCAAGAAAAAATCCTCTGACCTCTATCTTCATCCCCCCCCCCGGGTCAGTTTGTATACAATTATGTAAATCAAAACAAGTTATATGTTGCTTAATTAGAAAAATTTGCTTTAGTGAGTTAAAGCTTCATATTTGTATTAGATGACGATTTACATCACTGCACAGATGCGAATAAAGATTAAAGGACTCCTTGAGATCTGAGCGAGAACTTACCCATTGCAAACAAGGTAAAAGATTAATAGAAAAAGAGAAGAACTAATTGCAAAAAAGTTTAGCCGTAAAAGAAATATATTAAGGACTAAATCCCTCTCCGAAAAATTTCCTCTTCCTATATATTCCTTTCCTCTAAATTTGTGTCCTGTAAATAAAAACAAATTATAGGTTCTTAATTGGAATAATCCACTTTAGCGTTTCAAAGCTTCATATTTATATTAATTGATGATTTACGTCACCGTACATATGCAAATAAAGGTTAAGGGACTTAAGATCTGCATGAGAGCCTTTCCCATTGCAATCCAGGTAAAACATTAATAGAAAAAATGGAGGAAATAAATGGCAAAAAAGTCTCCAAAATATTTCCTCTTCCTATATCTTCCTTTCCTCTGACTTCATTTTGTCTAGATGGACTAAAAAATGTGTAAAATAGAGTCTTAAAAACATATTAGCTACCTGACGCCTTATTTGCTTTAACCGCTTTTCTACTTCATAGTTGTTCGCTGAGCCAGATCTAGACAGAGGTATTCTTCCATGGGTAGACGTTGTTTGCTGATTGGACGCAGAAAAGTATAAGTTTTCGTTACTATTGTTTTTTGCAGGAGCCAGCGGTAGACTGGAGTGACACATGGCACATCTTAATGCCTTGTTCCAATTTTCATAAGTGCAAACCTTGAATTTTAGTTTCAGAATTATCAAAGTCAGGACAATGATCATAATTATCTAAGACACAACAGAGCAATGGCAATCACCAACATTTCGAACAAGATTAAATATTAACATGCAAACCATCTTTTGGAGAAAAGTTCCAATTATTATGGTGTTTGCTTGTCAGTTCGAGCATATAGAATATATTTCAGTGTGCATAGATTTGATCAAATCGGCTTCTAAAAAAATACCTTTTATCCGAACACTTTTGATCATTTTAAGTATTAGCCCTTATTGTTATGGACCAGCTGTCGCAGACGTGCTAGACCAGAGGTTAATCAAGACCTTTTATGATATTAAATAACAAGAGCCAAGAGCTCATATGGTACTTGTGACGAGGTCGGAAGAGCCAAGAGCTTCTTCCCACTAACTTTCATCACGATCCCTCCGCTCTAAGCGTTTTCAATATTTCCGGTTTCCCCCTCCAATTCCCGCAATGTCACCAGATCTGGTCAAGATTTAAAATAAGAGCTATCAACCGTTCATACATTAAAAATACCGCATTTTTTCTAATTTTTCTGAATTACTGAATTAGGTCCCCCTCCAACTCTCCCAAAGAGAGCAAATCCGATCCGGTTATGTCAATTACGTATCTAGGATTTGTTCTTATCCTTCCCTCCAAATTTCAGCCCGATCTCTCCACTCTAAGCATTTTACAAGACTTCCGGTCCCCCCCCCCCAACTCCCTTCAATGACACTGGATCTGATCGGGATTTGAAATAAGAGGTCTGAGTTACGAGGTCCTTCTAAATATCAAATTTCATTAAAATCCGATCACTCATTCGCAAGTTAAAAATACCTCTTTCATTCTAAATTTTCCGAATTAACCCCCCCCCCACTCTCCAAAAGAGAGCAGATCCGTTCCTATTATGTAAATCACGTATCTAGGATTCATGCTCTAGTATAGTCTGAGAAACCTAACTTGTCATTCTGTTGTGCGTATTGGCACTATTTGCATAGTGATATTGGAAGTTATTAAGATATTTCAACCTCCAATTGTTCCTGATATAACCTAATTTATCATTCTATTGTGGACATTTCTTGGTATTGGCACGGTGATTTTGAAAATTAATATGATGTGAGTTTCGTTTACCATGAAATCAAAATATTCGGATTTTTTATTATAGAATTACTTGCTTTTTTGTCCATTGCTTTGTTTTAAAGTATTATACCCGTTTTCTTTAGTTAAATTCTGTAGATGGAAAGGCAGTGCTGTCTAAGAAATTACTCTCGTAGAAATCCCTTCCCCACCCCCCACCCCACAGAAAATTCCCTTACCCCCAAGAAGTGTCAGTATACACTCCAACAAATAGGCCAATATATGTAAACAATGGGCAATTTTCATAGCTTACAGCCCTTTTCCTAGAGCTGCGAGGGGTCATGTCGCCTCTAAAGGCATAGTTGTTGAATTTTTGAATTGGGTTGAATTTAGTTGCTATTGCAACATTTTGATCAAATGCCTTTGAGGAAACAATGGGCGTAGGAGGGAGCTAGTTGCCCTCGAATCTCTTTAGTAACTAACAAAGCCACTAGAACTTTTAATTTCCATTTGAATGAGCCCTCTACCAATCTTCAAGGGCCATTAGTGCAATCCAATTACCCCTGGAGAGAGAAAAAAAATATATAAATAAATAAACACGCATGTGGTCTTTCCTCCGGCAAAGAAAAAATATGAAAAAGAATACAAATTTCGCGTCTTTTTTTCAGAGGGAAACTTGAAACCTACAATAGGGTCCTTTGATAGGCTTAATCTGATGGTGTGACTTTCATTAATATTTCTTGACTTTTTGGGGGTGCGTCTCCCTTTTTTCAAAAATAACACAATTTTGCTCATACTCGTAGCTTTTGATTGGTAATATCAAACTTAATGAGTGTCATATATTTGGAATTTATAAATTTTTTTTTTCCTTTTTGTTTCAGGGTAACATAAATTTTTTTTTTATTAACAATTTGCCTTGGTATAGTATAGAAGGGATCATAATTAATACATTATAAGCATTTTATAGGTTCAAGTGAAGAAACATCCTGAGTTCTATAAAGGTTAAAGTCAGCGGTTGTGAACGAAACCTGGCCGTCTGTAAACTTATTATTCTCGAGCTACACCATACACCTGTCAATGACAGGACTATGTTTATTAACCATGTATGTCTTCCTCTGATATTAACTTTACCCTTGAACAGCAAAAGCGGAGAATTGAGATGACAAAAAAAGTAGCCCATACAGCTTGTGTCAACCTCAATTTGTTTCCAACATTTACCACTTATACAATGTCTTTGTATCTTTTGCAAGGTTTATCTTACATATAGAAAAACTGCCGTCCCAAGCTTCAGGCTTTTCTATTAAAAATAAAACAAACAAGGTGCAAATCTTGACTCTGATTGGTCAATCATAAATTTTACACTTGAAAGCTGAACGTTGTTCAACACGACAAATGACGAACAAAAACATAATTAGGGCTGTAGTTGTAAACAATTTTCATTTTATCTATAAATATGACTATAATCTATCTCTTACCCTCAAAATTGAGGAGTATATAAAATACATAAATGAAGCAACAAAAATAAGAAATGCTTCAGCAAGAAAGACAAAGCAATGATAAAGCAATTTGTCTCCAGCATTAGGCTGTAGATTGACGGCAAGGGAAAGGTTAATACAATCTTATCTCTCTTTGACCATTTGTTTTTGTTTTTTTAATACAACCGATTTTATTTTTCATATGTTATACATTCACTCAATGAGACTTCTTTCTACAACAGAACAATAAATAGCAGTTGTACTGAGCTTTATCCGACAGCTATTGTAATTTCCTTGATTTTTAATCTAGGCTAAATTGTCCATTTATACACTTTTTTGCTTAATTTTAAACGATGCATACGGTACACTTGCACTCTTATTTACCTCGCATTTCCATTTTGATGTCGTCTGGGGAGAGTTGGATCTTGTATTGCAAGCCTCAAATTCTGGAGATGCACCTTTAGAGACACTAGAAGGTGGACTACCTCTGGAAGCTGTTGGACTTCCAGTTAGTTTCAATGGTGCAATCCTTTCATGGATATTATCTGCGTTAATTACTGTATCTGAATCATTCAGCCGGGGCGATTGACATTGAGTGCACCTGTCAAAAGTCAACACAAAATAAACATCTTATCCATAATACAATAACAAAATTGCTTTAATTTATAGGGACATGTTGAAAAATGTTGCTATAGCAAAAATAGAAAGTAATATATAAACTACAAAATATAGTTATAACATTCAAGTAAATTAGAACATATGGTAGCAGAGCGGGAGGGTCCTTTAGGGTCTATATGAGGATCACAAATCAAGGATAATTTTGCAAATAATTTACAAAAATGTAAAGAATTCCAAAGTTTGGATCTAAACTCATAATTTCCGCCAGTGGAAAAAAAATTTGAGGTCTTTTTCATATTTTGCCAGTTTGTGCCAACAGTTACAACCGTTACCAACGTTTATCATACATAAAAAAATGTTTAATATCCCTTCAACACAGAACAGGCTCTGGGGAGAGGGACATAAAGTTTGGGGAGGATATTGATACTTGTTATAAAGCATCCCCAGGTACCAATATTCCGCATTACTATTTTTAATATTTAGCACACGCACTCACTTTCCGTTTGGGGGTGGGTCATTCTTTGGAAAGACCTTAGGGATTTTCTCACCTAAGGTCATAGCAAGAAAGAACAGATCTAGCATATATGTATAACCATTCGGGGCAATAAGATTAGTGGAAAGAATTAGACACCCCTCTGATTGGAAAATAGGGAAGACAACTGCTAAGAAAAATCTTGGGTTTTAAGATTGTCTTTTTCGCCCAGGTATAAAGACAGCCCATAATGTAGTAGAAAATAAATTATCATAATAAAATACATAGATATTGTGATAACTACCCCCTTCCCTACCAAGAAAAATCATTATAGAGGATCCCTCCTCTTTCTAGATTCATTTTTCCTGAAATCTATACAGAAAATTGGGAGAAGGGAGCAAAATCCCTCAAAAGTCGGACCTTTATGTGCTAATAATTTAAAATTTAGCAGTTATTCTCTCTTTTTACAACTGATCTTGCCAAACAATTACTTGCATAGGTAAAGAGACCCCTCGCTTTCCTAGGAAGTCTTATATATTAAAATAAGGAGGAGGGCCTTCACCAAAAAACACACTCAGACGATATTTACAAGTGAATATATTGGCTGCCTATCTCTACAAAATTGAGAGAAAAATCTATTTGTTTTCCTGATTCCCAAGCTTTTTGCTTCAGTTAAAAGACAGAAATGGGGCTAAATTAAAACTTACTGCATTAAGGGCGGAAAAGAGCTTCGATATTTAATTTGTCACCAGGGTTCATTTTACGCAATGGCATCAATATTTAGATGAGTCAGCAGCAAATACAACAATATTAATTTCGCAATTTAAGGACAGCATGAAAGCAAGCATTAAGATTTTATCCACGTTTTTACATTTAAAGTAGGCTTGTCACAGTTTTAGTCATTACAAGGAATTCTTAGACTAAAAGTGACCTAATACTTGAACCTTTCAAGAACAGCAAGAAAAAACTATTTAAGGTTGAGTTTTTTTAAATGTTAATATTAAATAACAACAAGCGTTAAAGTCTGAGGAGCAACAAAAATATGACTGAGGAGAAGCCTCATTGGAAAACGGGTAGAGAAAAGAAAGACTTCAAATTGACTGGCAAATTAAGTGCTGGAGCATTCAAAGTATGAAAAAAAACGTGCTGCCCTTTTTATAGTGTCTTACAATAAGTCGAGGCAAACCTTGTGTTCTAACCTTAATTCAGGAATATTAGTTTATCCTTGTATCTGTAATTGTTAAGCCACAAACAAGTGGATGTAAGGCAACGCTGTAAAATTTTGAAGAACGATTTGGATGAAAAGTGTCAACACAATGGATATGCAAGTCATGATGCTCTTTTACCTGTAAGAGAGTCAAAGACAAGGGGATATGACAGTAGATTGCAGTTGACTGGAATCAAATCCCTGGATTCAAGCGCCTTGTTTCAATATATTAAGTTTATCTAATAAGGACAAGAAAATGAGATTATAGTTGGAGAATCTTATCATAGAGGAAGTATAACTCTTCTTATCAACTTACTCGCTAAATATTCAGTGTAATCTAGAATGTCATACTGATCTTTTGTTTTCTGATGTCGTCTGTCCCTCGTTTCTGGCAGATCTTGGAGAAATTAGTTTGTGGTTAAAACGAGATTCGAGTTTATTCGATTTGAATCTTAAAAATTGTTGTGGAGATCTGAGCAGTGGTAAACAACTGCTTCCTTGAAAACTTTCTTTTATATTTTAATGGGGGTGCTAGAACCAGAAAGAAAAGGCGTTGGGTTAGCTTAAATACTGCGTTCTGAAAATAATTGGAAGTTTCATTGACCAAGCTCAACAACATATCATAAAATGCAAGAAAAATGTTCTCCAAAGTTTATACCCTACTATTCAAAACATGGCCTGATTTGTCAAGCTATTTGTCTGGTTTTGAATTTTCTGTTTGATATTTTTTAATAATTACAAATGGTGAATATTTGGACTAAAGACAAAATTGTAGAATATATTTTTTTTTCATAATAATGAATCAAATCTCCAACTATAGTTTTGACAATTTAGGAAAATTCTGTTGTATTTTGTTTGTTAAAAGTTCTATTTTATTTTTCCATACTTTTTGTTGCTGTCAGAAGGCAAAATATGTAATAAGATATTCCTGGTACTCTATGGCCAGACCCTCTCTCCTCCCCCCCCCCCCGCTAAAAAAAATAGTAATGGTATTTTATTCCAAAACTTTGGGAGCTAACCCCCCTGGCTCTCCATGGCCTGGCCCCGTTCCCCCAAAAAATTTCTAACGATTTTTCACTCCAAACCTTATGGGACCTGACCCCCCTCATAAAGTAAACTAAAAATATTAACGACATTTTACTCCAAAACTTATGGGAGCTGACTCCAGACCCTCCATGGCCTGACTTTGAAATATTGGTAGAATATATCAAAATTCACTCTTTTTTAATTATTATTGTTAATACCAAATATATACTACCTTAAGGATCTTGGCCAATTCAGGTATGTACAAGCACCACAAGACCATTTATTATCATCGCCTTTGTCAGCACTATCCTGAGTAGAACATATTTTTGATTCTGTTGCTATATCTAACTTGCTTGATGTAGGACTTATTAATCGGAGTGGCCTAAGAGCACGGCACATGGTGCATTTCTGTGAACTCGGCCAGTTAAGAAAGGTACAATAGTCACATTTCCACTTGGTTGGAGAGGTCATCTTGCAAGCATATGGTTGTTTGGTTGCCCTAGAATAAAAAAATGGAATCTTAAGAGTAATTGCACCATTTTAATTTTTTGCATGTTCAAGCAGCTGAGATGATAGGCAGTCAATGACTTGTTATTTAGAAATAGCCAAACTTCGAATTCACGCAAGACTTGACAATTATATTGGAGAGATTGGAGGGCAAGCAGCCCTTCTTTTAAGCCTATTCATTTCTACGCACATCATGCCGAAGTTTTGAAATAAACATTTTGTTCAGCATAATAGAACAGGTCAGCAACTATTTGTTTGGGGATATTAGGCATGTCAATCCCCAAAACAATGCAATTGGCCCATTAAGCTTTAAAACTAAATGTTGCTTTAAAATAAATGAAAAGGCATTAGGTTTATGGTTGCCAATAACGACCTCAGCAATATATTGAGAACAACTGGGGGTATTAAGTTGAAACTTTTGGGATTACTACTATCACTTGTGTAACGAGGTTGTCAAAGAGCATAGATAGAATATTTTGGGAATTATATTAAGTTTATTTTTCATGTCAATTTTAGAAGCTATAAAATCAATGTGTCAAGACTTAAAAATTATTGAAAACGTTTCTCAAATGTACAAACAGCCATATTATGGATTCTTACAGAAAAAATTGAAAAGATATAAAATATTTTCTTTTTCCATGAAAGAGACTATGTCAATAAAAAAACAAACAGAAATTAATTTAAGAAACTTTTCAACAAAGCAAGTTTTTCAAAACAAAGTAAAGAGTTCCATTAAGCCAAGAATGAGTAAAAATAAAGTCAGATAATCTTCCAAGCATAAAACTATCACAAATCACTATCACTAAATATATGAAACTCAAAATGAACAGAAATTGCAATAAATAGCTGAGTCAAACTTAAAGCAAGCAAAAATTAACATGAGTAGGGCTGATAACCTTCATGCTTTCCCAAGACTAGAAAAAAAAATTGTGCTTTACTGAAAACAAAATACATTTGGAAAGTTTTCATATTTCTTACTCAAATAAAAAATAATTTATAAAACTTTAAGGAATAAATATTAGTATATGTCAATTAAACTGACAATCCAAAGTCACTTGTTTTTTGTTTTCAGTAAAGCAAAAATTGTGTTCTGGTCTTGAGGAGACATGGGGGTTATCAGCCCCACTCATGTTAATTTTTGCTCATTTCGAGTTCAACTTAGATCTTTATTATAATTTCTGTTCGTTTTGAGTTTCATGTATTTATTGATAGTGATTTGTGGTAGTTTTATGCTTAAAAGATTATTTGACATCATTTTTACTTAGTATTGGCTTAATGAACTTTTTATTTTTCTGTGAAAAACTTAATTTATGGAAAAGTTTCTTAAGTTAATTATTATCTAAAACCACAGATTACTGTGAAATGATTCAAACGTTTTTGAATCAATGCCTGTTTTGATTTTGGCTCTCCGCAGAGGAATAATTAACACGAAATTTGCAAGTTTTTTTTTGCTAAATGGCTTTCTCATAGTTTTGGTCGAACGATTTTGAGAAAAAAAGGAACACTGGAGGAAGCCTAGTTGCCCTGCAATTTTTTGGTTACTTAAAAAGGCAACTAGAACTTTTAATTTTTTACGAATGTTTTTATTAGTAAAAGATAAACGTAACTTATAAATTAGCTTACGTAATGAACTTTTGTAATCTCATGTTTTTGTTACATATATGAGGGGTTCACCCCCTCGTCAATACCTCGCTCTTTACACTAAAGATTAAATTTTGTCCCAATTCATTAAGAATGACCCCTGAATCACAAAAGCCGTAGAATAAATAGTTGAAATCACTAAAAATACTTTAACGTAAAGAGCGAGGTATTAGGAGGAGGTGAGCCCCTCATATGCGTAATAATTTCTGTTCGTTTTAAGTTTTAATGCTGCTCCTTACTTCCAGTTGAAAAAACTTTTCATATTTATTTTCTCAATGTTTTTCTTTTAATAATGCTAGAAAATCCTGTGCTCCCTTCATGGAAATTTTCTTCCCCCATGACAAATTCCTCGATGGAAAGTTTCCCCAACATATCCCCTTCTTGGCAACCCCTCCCCCCAACCAAAAATCCCCCTGAAAACGTCTGTACACTTCCCAATAAGCATTACTATATGTAAGCACTGGTCAAAGTTTGTAACTTGCAGCCCCTCCCATGGGGACTGTGGGGGAGCAAGTCGTCCCCAAAGACATAGTTATAAGGTTTTTCGACTACGCTGAATAAAATGGCTATCTTAGAATTTTGATCCGATGAATTGGGAAAACAATTAGCGTGGGAGGGGGCCTAGGTGCCCTCCGATTTTTTGGTCACTTAAAAAGGGCACTAGAACTTTTCATTTCCGTTAGATTGAGCCCTCTTGCAAGATTCTAGGACCACTGGGTCGATACGATCACCCCTGGGGAAAAAAAAAAACAAAAAAACCAACAAACAAAAAAATAAACACGCATCCTTGATCTGCCTTCTGGCAAAAAATACAAAATTCCACATTTTTGTAGATAGGAGCTTGAAACTTCTACAATACGGTTCTCTGATGGTAAGATTTTCGTTAAGATTGTATGACTTTTAGGGGGTGTTTCCCCCTATTTTCTAATATAAGCCAAATTTTCTCAGGCTCGTAACTTTTGATGGGTAAGACTAAACTTGATGAAACTTATATATTTAAAATCATCATTAAAATGCGATTCTTTTGATGTAGCTATTGGTATAAAAATTCCATTTTTAGAGTTACTACAGTATGTTACCACAAACTGTTTGATTACCACGAACTGTTTGATTAAGTTCCTACTTTAGTAAGAAATTGACCACAAAGCAATGAAATGTGCTTATTCCCTTTTGGTTTAGAATAGTTGTTTTAACTCTTAAGATTGTTCTACAAAATGATCAATTGAACGATTGCCAGTCATAAGACATCTCAGATGTTTAGATCTATGAAATAAGAATGAGGGATGGATTGAAGGAAATCATACATAATCATGCTCTTTGAGTTATTCCTGGGCGGTCACAAATTGAAAAAGCTGAAACTTGTCTTTCCTAATGAACTTTAAGGACAGAGAGGTTAGGGTCACAAATACCTGCTTTAGGTGCTGAAAGTATAGTAATCAAAGAGTTCTTTGATTCATAAACATAATGAAAAACCAGGTAAGGAATATTTACTACTTGTGTTCTTAGGTTACACCAATCGTCTGAGGATTCAGGTATTTCCCAAAATGACCCTAGAAAAATCATAAGCCAAACGAGGTGAAAAAATGGGGTTATACCTATGAAGTTTTGAAGGTACTGAGGCCCAAGGATTTTGTATGAGAACATCATTTATGCTCCTTAAATGATTTGTAATAATACATTTATCTCCAAAAGGATATACAAAACAATAACAGGTCAAAAGAGGTCCAACATATATATGCTTACAGGCAATGATGTAGACTGATATCAGTAGAAAATTCTGATTTCAGCAAGGCATAAACTTACCACTATTAAACTCAAAACTTATCCTTGAAGCCTTTGCTTTAAATGGGTTATTTGTATAATTTGATGCCCTTGTCCCTGTTGCTCCACAAATTATCCCCATGCAAGAGGCATTTTCTCAGTAATTTAGAGCCCCCACCAAGGAATCCCCATGCTAGTAAAAACGTGTCATGCCATGCCATGATGTGTTAATCACAGGAATTTATGGAACCATCTTCCCTTGTCCCCTACAAAAAAAAATAAAAGGTCTCTTAGAAAGTGCAATCAGAAAAATAGTTCTTACTCCCCACTGATTTTGTTATAATCCAGCTTCAAAAAGGTAAAATTATCCTGTAATTTATACTTTCTAATGAGTTTGGTCGAAATCCAATAGTCTGTTCTAGTATATGCCTTTACAACAAAGTTTAGTGACCTCTTCCTCCATGCAGGGCATTATGGGTACAGAATTGTAAAAAACACATCTAAGACATGTATTCTTACTTCTAACCCTATTTGAGATATATCAATAAAGGTTTGATTAGGTTGTAATCCCAAAAAGATTTAAAAAGTACATTTTTTTTCTTAATTCCTTTCAAGTTTTGTTGAGATCAATCAGCCCCTTCTAGTAAATTTCCTAGCAGCAAGAATTTAGGGACTTTTCTCAAATTAGTTGGATCAGGTCTATACACACCCTAAGAAGACATACCTAGTGACAAGCTTAGGACAGTGAGTATTATTTCTTACAGTTTGGTTGATATCCAACGATCTGGTCTAGAGGATGAACTAACAATAATTAAGGATCTCTTCCCCTTTCAGAGGGGAAGAGACAAATTTCTTACTAAAGTAGGAACTTACTGATTATTTAAACCCATCATCAATGTAACCTATTACAATCTAGGGCTAAGAAACTGCATCAAAAATGCATAATTGCATAAAAAATTCAGTATCTTAAGATAAAACAGCATATAGCCAAAACTATAAAAATGACTTCTAATGTTACCCACTGTTTGTGTTTGCTGATCTCCAGCATTAGTAGTTGAAATTTAAGTGATGAAATGCAGAATCAAAACACAGTAAGTGGAGAAAATAGACCATATAGAATTTGACTTTCCCCAAGACAGGTTAATCACTTGGGGCAATGTCCAAAAAGGAGAAATGAAATGGGATGTCACCCTTACTTAAAAAATATAGACACGTTGTACTTATTCAAACAGTCTGTCAAGGATTATTTAATAATTAAAAGTTAATAACCTAAAATCTTGAATATTGACACTCCTAAATCAAATTAATGTTTGACTGCCCTATATCAAAATGCACTGGTACTATTAGATTAATAGCATTGTCTGCTAAAATTGTTGTTCACTAAAATTACCTTTAAAATCTGTGAGCATCTTGACTATAAATCTGATTCTAAATATCCAAATCTGTGTCAAGTATATATTTTAAAGGTTATGGTTTTCCCATTTAAATCTGAAACATGGAATAATAACTGGAAGTTCCATTGAAACTTTCAAGAAACTAATTCAATTCAAAACTAAATGCTCTAGGGACCTTTTTAAGAGTTATAAGTCTAAAGGCACTGCATGTATGATCGCCAGTAAGACATCTTGGCAATATATTGAGAAAGACTGGCAATATAAAGTTGAAACTTTACTACCATTACTACTTCTGCTCTTACAATTTAGGTAAATAAGAGATTGTAAGAGTATTCAGGTTGTCAAACAGCATGAGAAGGATCTTATAGAAATGATATTAAGTTTACCCTGGACAATTACACTTAACAACTCCACACATGAAATTGAGATGGAAAAGAGAAAGCAAAACATTTAAAAAGGGTTGTGTAAAGGTATTCTCTGGCAAATTCCTCCAGTTTATAATTTCCCCTGACAATTTCACTCCCTAGAAATGTCCCTCCCCATAGAAAATTTCTCTGTGAAAAAAAAAAGACGGCAAAAAATCTTTCCCCTCCTTTCCCACCTAAAAATGTACAAATACTTCACAATAACAAATACTCAGTTTAAAAATGGGCAAATTTTATGACTTAAGAGACCTTTTGCTTGGGGCTATTAGGGGGTTGTGTTAAATCCAAAGGCATGGTTACTGGGCCTTTCAACTATGATGAGGAAAACAGCTATCTCGAAGTTTTGATAAGACGAATTTAGGAAAAAAGAGGCGGAGGAGGGGGTCAAGTTGCCCTCTATTCGTCTTGGTTAGTAAAATAGGGCACTAGAATTTTTAATTTCTGTTTGAATGAGCCCTCTCACAATATTCAAGGACCACTGAGTCAACACAATCACTCCTGGGGAAAAAACTAACAAAAAAAGAAACAAACAAAAACTGACAAGTTACTGTGATCATTCCCATGGCAACAAATACAAAATTCCACATTTTTTGCAGATAGGAGCCTGAAACCACAACAGTCAGGTTTCCTGATATGCTGAATATGATGATGTGATTTTCATTAAGATTATAATACTTTCATAGGGTTTTTCCCCCTTTTTCGAAAATCAGGCAAATTCTCTCAGGCTTGTAGAATTTAATTGCCAAGACTAATTCTTTTGATATATCCACATCTAAACAATACTGAAAAATTTGGCTCCCTTTCAATACAAAATTCCAGTACTTGCATATTATACACCACTCACTCAAATTTGTGATGTGTAAAACACAAGAATAAACTGGTTTTTTAGTTAGTTTCTTTGTTACCTTTGAAACAAATTTGGACTATTGATTTGTACATTGGAGGGGGGAAGGGTAAAGTATAGCCTGTCTGCATTTAAAGTGTGTTAGGTACAGTCATTCTCCATACTATGTTTTTTTCTAAATTTAGGAAATGTATTTGCATATATTTGAAAAATTATTAATTGAGATTGAGCAAACTTGAGAAGCTGAAATTACTTTTATTTTTTTTCATTTGAGCAAAAGATCTATTTGCAAGATTTCACTTTTATAACATGCAGATTTTTAAAGTCATCAAAGGTCAGTACCCTCCAGAGGGGGGAGTGGAGGTAGGTACTTCAAAATACCTTTCTCAGATGTACTTAGGTTCTTATGTATTATAGCCACCCCACTCCAGATCTTCATCTCAGAATATCCAGTTTCTCTAATGCAACCTAAGATTATTAGCTTTGCCTTGGTGAGATATACTACAATACAGGTGCATTTTAATTAAATACCTAATATATTGAGTTTGTATTTAGATTTGGTATTTCACATAATGTATTCTAGACAACCTGATTTCATGCAGGGGTCAAATGTTCCCCCTCACATTGATACCACTAGAACTAGCTAAAACAGCAATAAAATTTTGTTGAAATTTGGCCTGAATGGAAGACAGAGAAAGGGGACTAATCAAGTTTTAACCCCAAGCACTAGAGAGGTCAAAGTTGCCACTTTTTTAGGTCTAGGCTGGCAGCCACTTTGAGGATTAAAAAAACCATATTTTAATGAGAAATGCAAGAGAAATTACAAAATGATGAAACTTTTGCGACTCAGCATCTCAATACTCCCCTACACTGTAAACATCTGATGCACATGTGACCAATTGTACTCGTTAAAACACTTCGCATATACAGAATCAACCTAAAAAATAACAGTCCAAAGAATCTTCAATAAACCACTTTCTTTTCCCTTAATCTTTCTTATGGTGTTTATCCAAGTTTTTCTATTGTTTTCACATTGTTATTTGTCTTATTTCATTCACTCCTATTTTCTCTAAACTATATGAAGGATTCCTTGCAGATTGGTTGAAGGAGAAAATCCTAACTTTTATTGACCTGAGACAATTTGGGAACATTAAATCCACTTTTACTTTCTATTGCCTTGTATTTCTTATTGATTCAGTTGGGAAAATTCCCAAAACACCTAATTCATGGCTAAACTTAATTTCTATTGACCTTCAAAACACATTTGAGCTCATTTAACAACAATATTTTAGTTGAGAAACCAAAAGATAATTTCAATATTGATTCTTTCCTGGTTAAATTGGTTGCCTCCCTTTTATCAAATAGATCACATGTAGTCAAAAAGCAGAATCATTGTTCTATCCCCTTTCCTGTCCACAATGGAGTACATCAGGGCACTCTCCTTGGGCCCCTTCCTTTTATTGTTATGATAAATAACCTTGCTAAGGAATTTCCTGACAGACATAAATTTGTGGACGACCTAATGGTTCTTGAAACTTGCTACCAAAACCTAGTAAGAAACCTTATGAGCATCCTCAATGATATTGAAGATGAAGCTGCATTCTTAGACATGAGAGTAAACCCCTCTAAATCAATGATAATGCAAATATGTTTCCTTAAAACTTCACCCCTTTTCCTCAACCCTATCCTCTCAGATATTTCTGTATCTTACCTTAAATTATTTGGGGTTATAATTTCCTCTAATTTGAAGTGGGATACCTGTGTTAAAGATATTGTTGATAATGTAAATGAGTCCATGTCTTTTCTTAAGCTCTTGAATAAATTTAATGTCCCTCCTCTAATTCTTTAAGAAACTATACTTCCTTTTTCTGCCCATGTCTTGAATATGCTTGTCCAGTTTGGCATCCTGACATCTCCCAGGATGAATCAGAAAAAATTTAATCCATTCAAAAAAGGGCCCAAAGAATAATATTTAAATAAGCTAAGGCACCATTGCTCCTTCTAAAAAATACCAAGCTGGAAACTCTTGAGTACAGGAGAGGAATGTTGTGATTCTGTTATCCAAAAAATACAATATTAAACCTTTGCATGGAAAACATTATCCTCAAAAGACATTCTTTATCTAGACACAGCTTGCCATTTCTTTTAAATCTTTTTAATACAAATTTTATCTTACTTTTTTAAGTTTTAGATTAGTTTTACCTTTTTAACTTTCTGACACTTTTCCACTTAATTTTTTATAGTTATTAATGAAACGCTTTGCTTTTCTGATTTTGCCATAGTTTAGCAAGTTTTTTTAGTTGTTTTGCTATTTTTTTGGTTTTATGACTCCAAAATGCAAATTTGGTCCTTTGGGGCTTGCAATAGACATTTTTAAAATCAAAATATTTTTATTTTTATTCACCTTTGTATCTTTAATGATTTCACTCCTGTCTTATTTGCAGATGTAAATGGTAGATTCATTTCCACTTTCAAAGTTTTAAAACAAGTGGCTCTAATCTAAAACTAATAATTTTAAGAAGTAAAAAAAAAAACCCTAAATATCAGTAAAAAAAATTGACCTCAGTAAATAAGATGAAACAGGGAGCAAGGAACATTTTTTTTTTTTATTTCGCCATTAGGCTCACAATTTTACTTGATGATAAGATTTCAAAGCAACATAAATGTGAAAAATATTATAAAGTGTAACAGACTGCTATTTTTCTCATTTTGGAGATGTTAAAAATGAGTATATACTATATAAAAAATAATATCTGCTCAAAATAAAGAGCAAATTTGGCACTTAAAATGAGCAGCAATTTAAAGCAACTCAATAATGTATATATGTTTTTAAATTATTGGAGGCACAACCCCCCCTCCCCCAACAATGCCACTAGACAGAAGTGCTAGTTTTAGTTCTGTAAATATAATACCTGTAATTTGAGTAAAATTTTAACCAATATTAATGGGTTTTTTCTAAATTTTGGAAATGCATTAGCATTTCCTGTGAAACCTTATAAATTAGGATCAAGCAAAGCTATGAAACTGAAAATACTATTGTTAGGCTTTAATTGAGCAGAAGATTTGATTTGCTAGGTTTTGTTTTTATAACAGAAACATTTTAAAAGTCATTAAAGGTCACTGCCCTCTATAGGGAGGAAGGATGAAGATAGGCCCTTCAAAATACAGTCCAAGGACACACTTTTGTCTGTAAAACAATCCCTAAAATTTTCACTTTCCTAACCTGACTCCTTTCCAAGATAGCAAAAAGTAGCTAATGTAATAAGCATAACTAAATTAATATAAACTATTATTGATTAAATGTTAAAAACCATTCCTTTCCAAAAATCTAATTTATAAATCTTTATTGAGTTTTAGCCAATTCAACATATGTCATTAAATCACAGAAAAATGTAGTTTTTTGGGAAAGTATAAAAAGTAAAGTTTTCTAGCTTTGGTGCTTTTGTTGTTCTTAAGTCATTTGTCATCTAAAAAGGATATATCATTAGTAAGTGTGATTTAGGTTTTAGGTTTTGTTAAGTGTTTTTATAAATGTTAATGGTTGTATTGTGCTTGTCCTGCATTTTCAGTTAATACAGTAGTTGAAAGAGAACCTTGGATTTCCTTAGTTTGAACTTGGTAAGGACTAATGCATACTTGTCTAGGCATTTAGGATTGACTGTGGTGTTGCAGTTATCTACACCTGTGGCTGCTAGCACTGGGTGTTTCAAACCCGGCAGGCTTGCCTTAACAAGCATTAAGACCCCCTGAAAAAGATTCACACCAGGCAGTTGACTGTTGGGCTAGTATAGTCTTCAGGTGCAGCAAACCGAGTGACCTAAGAGCATTACACTAAACTAGAATTTTACCCTAACCTGTGATAACCTCTATGTTCACAAAGTGAAATCATTGAAAATAAATCATAAATTCAAATCAGGCATAAGAAATGGGTTTTGTGCCTTGAACTTTTGCTTAATCTCAATTTAGGCTATAAAAGCTTTGAAGATTTATAAATTATTTGGAGTTATAAAAAATTATCCTTAATAATCCTTAAAATTCCACTGAAACAACAGGAATTACATTTTCAAAACAGACCATTTTCAACTTTATAGATTAAATTTCTAATCTCTATTTTTGAGCCTTAAACTTTTACTCAATCCCAATTGTACTGATGTTAACCATTCATCAGAGTTCAGATGGATATAGACCAATAATAAAGGCCCAATGAAACCTCTTAAGCCTTAAAGCTTTAGCAATAGGCTATGAACCAAATCATGATGATTTTCCAATCCTTGATTGAACTTGAATCTAAGTTTCTAATCCTTGAACTTCTAAAATATCACTAAAATCTTTATCCCTTAAACATGCACAAACTTCTATTATTATACTTTTAACACAAGTCCTTTAATTTCCCTTCTTTTTTTGTCTCAATATATTCATATGCTTCATCACATCCAACGCTGCCAGAAACGACTAAATAAAAAAACCGGGGACTTTGGAAAATAAGTCAGACGCTTACCCTCTGTTAAAGTCTTAAAAAAATAAGCCACAACGTTTAGCGCCAAAGCAAATGTTACTTCTGCCTTCATTGCATATCATCCATTTGACCACTAGTGACTTCACTAAAAAACAACATTTTGCGTAGCACACCAAATTTCATAAGTTTTTGTCTGTTGGTTTATGCCCCATAATTTATTTGAATAAATTGAAGCATTTAGTACTCAATGTGACCAATTCCTAATTATACACTGTCTTGTACAGATAACGAACGAAAGCCAAAGACAGATTATATTGTGTTTATTATCATACAAAGATGACTGCAAAAGAATCAAACAAATACATTGTCAAACAATTGAAGTCAAAATGACCCCCTTCTATGAAATTAATTTAAAAACTTTTTCCCACGATCAAAGCTTCTTAAAAGAAAGTAAAGAGCTTCATAAAGCTGAAAATGAGTAAAAATAAAGTCAATTAATATTCTAGTGGTAAAAGTACCACAAGCCACAATCAATAAATGAATGGAACTCGTAACGAATAGAAACCACAATTAACAGCCAAGTCCAACTCGAAACGAGTAAAATTAAAATAAATAGGGATAATATGCCCCATGCCTTCTCAATACCAGACAATAATTTGTATTTTACAGAAAAAATAAATGACCATTGCTTGTGAATTTAATACAAAGACAAAAATATTTATTCCTCAAAGTTTTAACATTTATTTATTTATCTAAATGAACAAAGTGAACAAATTTCAAATGTATTTTGTTTTCAGTAAAGTTCAAATCATTTTTTTTGTCTTAAGAAGTGAGCCCTACTCGAATTAATTTTAGCTTGTTCTGAGTTTGACTTGGTTGACCTAAAAAAAATTGCTATCATTTCTAAAAGATCCTTTTTATGCTTTTTGACAACCTGGATACTCCTACACTCTTTTATTTATCAAAATTGTAACAGGAGAAGTAGCAATGGTAGTAAAGTTTCAGCTTTATACTACAATTCTTTCTCCATATATTACCAATTGAAAAAAAAAATGAACGATTGCATAATTGTGGGTGTTTGACATGCCCAATATCCCCAGACATGTTATTGGACTGTTCTGCTATGATAGACCAAAAGGCTATAATACAGTGTTGACAGGGTATATTTGGAATATGTGTCGGCTTTGAAGAATGGCTGCTTGCCCTGAAGTCTTTTATAACTCTTGAAAAGGTTCCTAGAGCATTTAGTTTTGAATTGAATTAGCTTCTTAAAAGTTTCAATGGCATTTTCAGCTATTATTCCAGGTTTCAGTTATAAATGGGTCTTTAAAATATATACTTGACATCGATTTGGATATTAAACTTAGATTTGTAGTCAAAATGCTAAGAAATTCTTATAGGCTAATTTTAGTGAACAACAATTTTAACGGACAACGCTACTTATTAAATTCGTACCAGTGCATTTTGAATTAGGGCAGTCAAATATTAATTTTATTTAGGAGTGCCAATATTAAAGAATTTAAATTATTAACTTTTGATTATTAAATAATCCGAAGTGCCATTAAAACCCTTGCTTCAAGTTATAAACGCCACGCTCTTTACGCTATAGTTTGGAAACTTTTTCCCACGATCAAAGCTTTTTAAAGGAAAGTAAAGAGCTTCATAAAGCTGAAAATGAACAAAAATAAAGTCAATTAATATTCTAGTGGTAAAAGTACCACAAGCCACTATGAACAAATGAATGGAACTCGTAACGAATAGAAACCACAATTAACAGCCAAGTCCAACTCGAAACGAGTAAAATTAAAATAAATAGAGATAATAGGCCCCATGCCTTCTCAATACCAGACTATAATTTGTATTTTACAAAAAAAATAAATGACCATTGCTTGTGAATTTAATACAAAGACAAAAATATTTATTCCTTAAAGTTTTAACATTTATTTATTTATCTAAATAAACAAAGTGAACAAATTTCAAATGTATTTTGTTTTTAGTAAAGTTTAAATCATTTTTTTTTGTCTTAAGAAGCGAGCCCTACTCTAATTAATTTTAGCTTGTTCTGAGTTTGACTTGGTTGTCCTAAAAAAAAATCGCTATCATTTCTAAAAGATCCTTTTTATGCTTTTTGACAACCTGGATACTCCTACACTCTTTTATTTATCTAAATTGTAACAGGAGAAGTAGCAACGGTAGTAAAGTTTTAGCTTTATACTACAAGTCTTTCTTCATATATTACCAATTGAAAACAAAATGAGCAATTGCATAATTGTGGGTGTTTGTCAAAAATGGCTGCTTGCCTTGAAGTCTTTTATAACTCTCAAAAAGGTTCCTAGAGCATTTACTTTTGAATTGAATTAGTTTCTTAAAAGTTTCAACGGCATTTTCAGCTATTATTCCATGTTTCAGTTATAAATGGGCCTTTAAAATATATACTTGACATCGATTTGGATGTTAGACTCAGATTTGTAGTCGAAATGCTAAGAAATTCTTTTGGGCTAATTTTAGTGAACAACAATTTTAACGGACAACGCTACTTATTAAATTCGTACCAGTGCATTTTGAATTAGGGCAGTCAAATATTAATTTTATTTAGGAGTGCCAATATCAAAGAATTTAAGTTATTAACTTTTGATTATTAAATAATCCTAAGTGCCACTAAAACCCTTGCTTTAAGTTATAAACGCCACGTTCTTTACGCTAAAGTTTGACTTTTCTCTCCGAGATTCGAGAACGCAGTGTAAAGCCCTTCTTTCATCCCTATATATTTCCGAAAATACTATTATCAAATGTCCGGTCACTTATGAGCAAAGTAGAAGAGGTTGAACTTTGCTTGAAGAATGAACTGGTTGATATTGCTTGTATCTGTGAATCATGGTCAACAACTGAAGAGAATGTAGCATTTGAGGGATATGATACCTATTTCAAACCTAGAATGACACCCAATGACATTACAATAGCACATGGTGGTGGTAATCGTGTTATTTGTCGATCGTCTATAAGAAATCGAGTTCTCACCTTCAGTAATATACCAAAAAAGCATGGTTTTGACGTATTATGGTTGTGGTGCAGGCCTAAGAAGCTTCCCAAGGAAGTGGCATCATTGGTGATATGTGTTGTTTACCATCCGCCCGTGGCCCCTATCGTAAAGACCTTATGAATTACTTACAGAATTGCACTGACAATGTACGATCCTTGTATCCTAACGCTGGTATCATAATGTGTGGTGTCTTTAATGACTTAGATGCCAAATGGCTAAGCAACTCACTATTACTTAAGCAGGTTGTCAATGTGCCAACAAAAGGTAACCGTATGTTGGATACTATAATACTCCAGTTACATTACCCCCATTAGGTTTGAGTGATCACTGTGTGTTGCTTGGACACCCACTCATTTTATCCCAAATAGACAAAAAAATAGTGTGGTTTACAGGCCTTTCACACCTGAACTAGTAAATATCTACAAGAAATGGCTCACAGATCGTGACTGGCGTGATATTCTCTCATTGTCTGATGGTGACAAAATGGCAAGTTTATTCTGTAAGGAACTGCTCGAAAAATACTGTGAAATTTTCCCACAAAAAAATATATGTGAAATCTAATGATAAACCATGGATTACTCAAGGGATTTGGAATCTGACAAAAGTGAGAAACGAATTGCATTTAACTGGACCCGTAAAAGATTTCAAAAGAGTTAGAAATTTAATTGTACATAAAATAAGATGTTCACGTAAATATTATGGGTCTAAAATAATAAGCAAAATACATAATTCCAACCCAAGAAAGTTCCATGACTTAGTTCAGAACATTATCGGCAAAAAAGTAACCAAAGTTGAAGTGAGAGATGTCAATGGTAAACCCCTCTTACCTAGTGAGATGAATGACTTTTTTGTATCAATTTGTAAAATTCATCCGCAACTAAGAAAATTACCACCGAATGATTCAGTTTTAAATATTCCTATATTTAATTAATTGCTATATAGTTGAAGGCACTTGATTCTCGTAAATTTAATTATCCTAGTGATATGCCGATTAAATTGATTATTGAGGGTGCTAATCTTTTATCTACTCCTTAAAACTAGAACTCTTAATTTCTAATTCAATGGGCACACTCCGAAGTTTCTGTGACCTTGAGGTGGAGGTATGGATGAGGAAGGGAAAGTCCCTCTCCTGTACGGAATAGATTCTCTTCATTTTTGGGTTTAGTGTTATTCTTTACTTTCAAAATAATAATGTAGACCAAAAACATTCCAAGAAATCATTAGGTAGTAAATATCAGTTTCGCATTTTTAATGCTTTGAAAAGTTGCTTTTGTACCCCTCCCCTCCCCCCAAAAAAGCTTTACTGGAAAATACAAAAGGGTATTTTTTAGCAAGTAACGTCATAAAAAAGGCCGACCAATTCATTTGGAAATTGTGGTAGTGGCATTGTAATTCAACTGGGCAAGCAACATTTCCAAATGGATTACCTATGTTTCCTACTCTTTCCTCAGGAAAATGGAGAGCTTCATAGCGAATACAAGTAATGTCGAAGGGTTCCAAAGATTTATTTGAAGCAGTTATTGAGTTTATGGTATCTCTGTACGTATGTACTTGTTTTAATGCCACACGTTGTTGGTGACGAATATTACGACACAGTTGTTCTTCTAGCCGCGTGTCTCTTTGCTTTTCATTTTTGGCTCGCTCACATGCTCTGTGTCACAAATTTTTTGGCATTAGATCTGAATGCTTTCACTCTGTTGAAAGTTGGAGGTGCTAACATGAGTGAAATGGAACTAAGAGCACCTATATATCTAGAATAGGGTATAACTTGTTAAGAAATTCACAATAAGTACAGTCGTGACATTGAATCCCTAGTACTTATTGCAGGCGAACATGGCGTGAATGTTATTATTGCTTTTTTTTTACTCATTTTTGTTTGGATTACACAAATTTATTTTTTTCTTTTGTTTCCTTTTCCGCTACGGATAATCATATCACACCAGTGATCCTAGCATTTTGGGAAGGGTTTATCCGGGTTCAAAAAGCGAGTTCTGCTTCTACTGCCAAAAATAATACAAAAGCCAGCAAGGCTTCCATCGCAATTTTCATCCCTAGTACCTGTTGCAGCCAATAATGGCGTCAATACTATTATTGCTTTTATTTGTTTTTCTTTATGTTGAGCATGTTTATTGTTTTGTTTTTTGCTAAGGGTGATCATATCTAACTACTTGCCATATAATTTTCTGAGGAGCTACTTCAAATTAAAACAGAACTTCTACTTCAATTATCAAAAATAACCATAAGCCAGCTAGGCTTCCGTCACCGTTTTGTAATCCACAGTACCTATTACAGCCAAACATGACGTCAATGTCACTATTGTTTTTATTTGTTTTTTGTTTGTGTTACCTAAGTTCATTTTTTTTTTGTATCATTTTCTTCGCCATTTCTTTTTGGTCATGAAGTCATTAGAGGAAGGCTATGCTCAAGTTTCCTTATATTTTCTGTCTAAGAATCTAACGAATATTTCTTTGCAGACCATTCATATCTTTGTTCTTGAAACTTTAAATGATCAGTCCTGTTCCAGGTGACTTGATACTGCGGTGAGTTATTAGTAGTAGTACTATTTCCGTGTTTTTTTTCAAATTTGTGCATACTTAATTTTAGCTGTACATGTTTTAACATTTATTTATTCATTTACATTAGTACAGCAAAGGAAAAAAAAGTAATATGAAACCAGAAGAATGGAACAATAAGAACAATGCAAGAAGAGATAAGAATGCTAGAAACAATTTTTTTTTAATGAAAACTAAAAACAATTGACCCCCCCTCTCTCCCTCCCGCAAAAATTAGCAAACTAAATGTATTTAAGCTACTCCAACACCATAATCTAATTTGAGGAATTTTCTAGGGAAATTTTTGGGATTGAAAAGGATAGGATAGAAGTTAATGGGGATAATTAATTTCTAGGGTAATAATGAGTCATTAAGATTGAAGAGAAATAAGAAGTGAGAATGAAAATAATTATGGTCAGACTTTGCTTGTTTAGTTCAGAAAAATGGATAAAAGATGACAAAAAAGGAAGACATTAAAGAAAATATGGACACTGGCAAGAATTTATTAAAATTATTTTCTAACAAAGGATACTTTTGTAAAATAGAAGTGAATATGAAAAGGATGCTGGTTTAGAAAGAGCCTGGCAGCGCATAATCTCTCTGCCAAGTAGCAATCCCTTCTGAAGACAAGAAGTACTTGGCAAGTATTCCTTTAAGAGTTCTGGACTGTCTTGAAGTATTATTACTTGATGTGCAACCTAAATCCTGGAATGAAACATTTGAAAGAAAATCTGCAGGCTCTGTTGTAGTGTTTGGAGCACCACGCGGAGTAATAATTTAATTGTGAAGGCAAAGTGCATATTCCACGATTGTTATCAAATTCTCAGGTTGCAAGATTATTTCTGATCTAAACAGTCTGAACCTTTGCACAAAAATACCAAAAGTGTTCTCAATGAACCTGCAGAGGAAGCTCTATAATTATATATCTTTTGAAATCAGTAAGGTTTCTACCAGGAAAGGGCCTCATTATATAGTCTTCGAGCGGAAGGGCTTCGTCCCCTAAGAAAAAATGAAAAAACATTGCGTTCGGTGTGTTTTTTGAGTGAAGGAAGCTGTGCATCTCCACTGTCGATGCACTTTTCAAATGCAGATAAAAAAAACACCACCATCACTTTCAGATCCATAGGCAGCAACAAAATATGTACATAAAATACATAAAAATATTGTACAAATAAGTAAAAAAAATATATACAAAAATAAAAAACAAAAATATGCAGTTTGCATCACACGTTGCAAGTAAAATAACGCTAAAATAGTTCTTATGGTTGTAAAAATTTGAACCACAATTTTAAGGGTATTGAAGTATGATGTGCTTACCATCTATAGCGCCTTTGCAATTTAGCATTTTCCATCGGGTAAAGATTGGCTTTGCAGTAACTTTTAAGTCTTCCTCAGATGGAGCAGCGGTAAAATTTGGAGAGAACGTCAAAAATGGCCCGTGAAGCCTCTTTCAAAATTTCTCACACAGTAGAAATGTCAACTCTAAATTCATGGTGTAAAGTTGTCTTGCTGTTTCCTCTAGCTAAATAACGTAATGTCAGGGCTAGGCGAGTCTTAGGGAATATAGCTTGTCTATAATTTGTACTTTTCTTTGTTATTTTTGCCCGCACTTGACTTAGCAAATCCCAAAATTCATTTTTCGAAAAGCATGAATAGTTCATGAATGTTTCATCACTATCAGTAAGGAGAAGCTCATTGAGCAAGTTCAACTACCCTAGTTTCACTCTTTTATTGTTTTCTAGCATCGGAAGTACCCAATGCTTCCTTTGCTTTCGTTTCTGGGAGCCACTGGCATTGTCATTTTGCTTGTATGTAAGTAGTGTCAACGCAATTACCAAAACATTGACATCAGAACTATTATTATATGTCATGTTGAAAATTTTTAAAGTAACTGTCCAGTGACCAAAGTGGTGACAAGAAAAGAAGAAGAGATTTATTTAAGGAATTTTTAGTTAATTAGGTCTGAAGGGACAGTCAATTTGGTCTGAAAACTTAGCTACGTAAAACCATAAATGTAAACCGTAAGCGTAATTCTTACGTTTTGGTCTGAAATAGTCTTGAAGCGACAACGCTGTCGTTATTGAAGAACACGGAAAAGGTTGACCCCCTAGCCTCTGTTTAAGGAATGTAAAGTGCTTCTTTTTTTTCATTGGCTAAAATTGCTTGAACTGAAAAATTGGCTGAAGATATAATAGAAGAAGAAAAAGGTAAAAGTACTTCTGTTTTAATATTTATATAGCCTATCTCTAATTATCAGAAGGATAACCAACCAATCATTTGCCAAATAATTCTCTGGATCACTGTGGTGTTTGTTTTTGTGGATGGTGAAGACCTCTCTTCACAAGAGGGTAGAAAGTCAGTTATTGTAAATTATTTTCTTTGATATTAAAGCCTTTTCAACTTAGCAATGCTAAGAAAGCCCCACTCATCCTGGGATATCACCAGATGGCTAATTTGACTATGTGTGTAGGCTATTCAAATATTTAAATTAGCCAACCAGTATTGTAAGCCTATTAGGCTACAAGGACTCCAGCTAGACATAAGGAGACAATATTTCTCCTTATGTTATAAAATTCTAGTTAAGTGACTTTTTGCTATCTTGGAAAGGGGTTAGGTTAGGAAAATGAAACTCTCAGGGATGTGTCTACAGGTTAAAGTATGTCCCAGGAAGGTATTTTGAAGTACCTATCTTTACTCTGTTTCCCTCTAGAGGGTCCTGACCTCTGATGACCTTTAAAAATATGTGTGTTATAGAAGTGAAACCTTGCAAAATAGATCTTCTGCTTGAATGAAGTACAGCAAAATTGTTTTCAGTTTCACAACTTGCTCAGTCCCAATTTATAAGGTTTTAAAGATATGTGAATACATTTCCTAAATTTTGATACTCAAATAACAGGAACTTCATTTTCAGAACTAAAGGCAAAGAAAAAGCAACTGAAAATTAAGGTAAAATGTTGTTTTGTCAAAATTTCAATAGGTGTAGACCTGTCATATAGCAAATTTCAGGGCCCTCTAGAGGGAGAAGGAGTGGAGGGGGTACTTTGAAATACCTTCCCAGGATATGCTTTAGCCTGTAGACCTATCCCCAAAAGTTTCATTTTCCTAACCTAACCCCTTTCCATGATAGCAAGAAGTCACTAAACTAGAATTTTACCAAAGTTTTTTAGTAATGATCTACCTTAGCACATGATTACTTAAAAACAGTGAGATATTGAAATTATATTAAGTACAGAATTGTGCTCGAATGGAAATTTGGTCAAGCTGTCCAAGACTCTAGACAAGCATGGGACTTCAAAAGCTAACACATAAGTATTTGTCCAATTTGAGAGTCATAGCTACTCCTGTTGTTTACCAAAATGCTTAGAAAACTATAGGTCTCCACATTTGCATGCAAGTCCAGGGGACTGGTTGGTCATGTGTCAATCTTAAAACATGGTAGTCTGGCTCAGACTAAGCTGGCAAGCCTACTAGGCTTAGGTCACTTGTTTTCCAGTGATTCCGAGCACATTCAGTACTCCCCCTTTTGTACACACACCCTGTCAACATTGTCTGTTATGACTTAATCCAGAAATCTTAATCATCTCTTAAGTGTCCAAAAGGCAGGCAACAAAGCTCATATCAACTTTCAAGACAAGCTGTATGAGAAATGCCTTGTATCCCTCAAACTCTCCACACTAGTCTTTTGAAGGAAGAGAGGAGATGCAATTGCTGCTCACAAACTGCAAGAAAACAACCTCTCAAGTCAAGTATTCTCATCCCTTGCAAGTACATTTCCTAAATTTTGAACAAAACATCGATTTGGCTCAGAATTCTACTCAAATAACAGGAATTGCATTTTCAGAACAAAAGGCAGAGAAAAAGTAACTGAAAATTTAGGTAAAATATTGTTTTCTCAAAATTTCAATAGGTATAGACCTGTCATATAGGCAAATTTAGGACCCTCTAGAGAAAAAAGGAGTAGAGGTGGGTGCTTTAAAATACCTTCCCAGGATATACTTTAGCCTGTAGATCCATCCCCCAAAGTTTCATTTTTCCAAACCTAACCCCTTTCTGAGACAGCAAGAAGTCACTAAACTTGAATTTTACACATTTTCATAACCAAACCCCTTTCCAAGATAGCAAGAAGTCACTAACCTAGAATTTTACCCTAACTATTGCTGAAAATGTACCACAGCCCCCCCCCCCCCCTCTTGACTGGTCAAGATCTTTCAAAGCTCGACTGATGGGTCAAATCCACTGAATAAATCAATGATTAAACAGTTGGGCATATGTATGCTAACAATCCATGCTCAAAATGAAAATAATTTTCAAGGAGCTCCAAAAAAAGAAAAACGATCTCCCCAATCAAAACCAATCCTCCTTTACACCAACTCTGGTAAAGTTATAGTTTAGCTACTCTTGGAAAGGAGCTAGGCTAGCAAATTAAAGCTTTTTGTTATGGATCAAGTGTCAAAAACATGCTCTGGGAAGATATTACCAAGCTTCCATGTTAACTCTCTTATGATTTCCAAGTCTCAGAAACTTGGCTACTTGACATGTCTATATCTATTAAAGTTTTGACAAAACAGCATTGTACCTTGATTTCCAGCTATCTGCGTCTTTTTCTTTGGTTTTAAGTCTGAAAATGCAATTCCTGTTATTTGAGTACAATTTTAAGCCATATAAAGTTTTTTCTAAGTTTGGCAAATGTATTTGTAGATCTTTGAAACCTCACATTTTGGGATTGAGCAAAGTTGTGAAGCTGAAAACAAATTTTGTGTAATTCATTTAAGCTGACAATTTTTTTTTGCTAGGTGTCACTTTCATAACACAAAGATTTTTAAAGGTTATGAACAGTCACTGTCTTCTAGAGGGAGAATGAATAGAGGTAGGTACTTCAAAATACCTTCCCAGGACATATTTTAGACTCATATCTGCAAGTTTCATTTTTCCTAACCCAATCCCTTTCCAAGATAGCAAAAAGAAGCTAAACTAGAATTTTACCCCAACTAGGACCATACCTAAAAATATCTCTTGAAACCCCTTTGAGATAAAGAAGATAATAATAATGGGTGGCAATTTTCAAATCGATAAAATAATTTTTTTCATTGGACATTAACTGTGACACATCTTTGCTAATAGCTCTCCAAGATTCTAAATTAGCAGAGAAACTACTGAACTTAAAAATCTTGTAAATATTGAGCAGTTCATGTAATTGACCTTCGATTAAAGTGAATATACCACTAGATACTATTTTTTATGCTCTTTCTAAATATAATAATTTGTTTTCTTATAAATATAGTTTTTTTTGGGCCCTTGAAAATGACAATTTCTTTCTTTTTTATTTGCATAAAAAGGGTTAAAGCAATGATTTGGAACTAACTATTTAGTTATAAAATCTATTTTGTTAAAGTTATATAATCTACATGCATTGATTTGTTACAATTAAGTTGGACTGAAAAATTCAAAATGATTTGTCTATTTTTCCATGTGCACTATTTCTTTTGTCAGCTTTGATATTTTTTTTACATATATGCAAAAAAGCAATTTGAAGCAGCCTAACAGAATAAGAAGAAAACATGGCAGGACTTCTTTGACTTTTTTTTTATTCAACTTAATCTTGACAAACCAATGTTTGTCAATTTCTCAAATTTTACAAAGTGTATTTCTAATAAAAAAGTAAGTTTGTATCTTGGACACAACAATTCTAGATGACCTTACTATATTGGAGAAGACCTACTTGAGACTGTAAGTGGGGAGAAGGACCTGGGGTTTATTGTTGATGACAAACTCAAATTCCACAGTCACATACAAGCTCAAGTTTCTAAACAAACCAATCCCTAGGGCTCATAAAACAAGTGTTTACCACAAGGAACCTGTGTGTGGTCATGAAGTTGTACATAACTACTGTACATCCACACCTGGAATTTGGAATGACCCTAGCATTGTCCCATTATAAAATGGATGTTAAAGCACTCAAGTGTCCAAAGGCAAGCAACAAAGCTCATACCAGGTATGTAAGACAACCTGTTTGAGGAATGCCTTGTATCCCTCAAATTCCCCACCCTAGTCTATCAAAAAAAGAGAGGAGATGCAATTGCTACTTGTAAACTGCTAGAAAATAACCTCTTAAGTCAAGTATTCTCCTCATCCCTTGCAAGTACAACAAGAGGTCACACAAAGAAGCTGCAAGTCCCTCATTGCCATCAACATGAGTGCCAGCAATTTTTCTCTGTACTAGCTGTCCCTTACTGGAACAGCCTCTCTGAAGCCACCATCCAGTCCCAAACCATAAACGCATTCAACAAAAGAGTTGATCAGGACTGGGTCAATGCAGAGTGTAGACTAACCTGGGATGCCAGACCATAGTCACTCACTCCACCAGCAAGATGTTTCACAGGAGGCTCATCACCACCTTATCTTGCTAGAAATGCGATTTAAGGTAAGTTTGAAATAAATAAATTAACCCATTTTTATATCCAAAAAACATAAAAAGAAATTGTCATTTTCAAGGGTCCAAAAAAGGCTAAATATTAAATTTGCAAAAAAAAATATTATATTCAGAAATAGCATAAAAAATGGCACCTAGTAATATGTTGGCTTTATTTGTAGATCAATTATAAGAAAAACTCAATATTTACAAAAACTATTTGTAACATCCTCATAAACTCTGCTCTCTAGCACAACACCTAACAAACAAATGCAGTGAAATCTTACTAACCTACAGTAAATGTAAGAGTTCCCATCCCAAAGGAATGCTAGAGTGCAAAAATGATTGGTCAACATGCATAAACTGTAAAGGTCCCTATGTTTCCTCCAGTAACTCCAACTCACTTCTTTGCTTTTATAGAATATGGTAGTACCCATCAACACCAACACAAAACATACCCACCATGTGCACAGAAAAGATTTGGCCCAAAGCTCTTTATCTAATCAAGTGTAGAAGACTTTGAATGCACTTGAAAACCATTGCAAGTATCATGGTCTAATCTTTCAAAGTAGTTTAGCCTCTACAGATTTCCATACTAGGTCTTATCACAATCAGTTCTGAGAATATTTCTTATTTTTGCACTAGTTGTTTTTGTAACCTTTCTGTTTTTATAGTGTGTGTTTCAGCATTGTCATGAATTGTTATAACATTTAGTGTAACAAGCTTGGTAAAGCTCACCCTATTTTGGAATTAGTAAATAAATAAATAAAACATTATGCCCTGCATATACAAAACGAGCACTAACACTCCAAATTGCAGCAGAATAAGCCATACCTTATCTCTCAATGCTTCAGGAATGCAAGATCACTTTCAGGAAAAAAAGTTAAATGAACTAGTATCTTTTGTGAATAAAAATACTATTGATTTTGCTTGGCTTTAGGAAACCTACTTGACCAAAAACCAGCAAATTAAGTCCCCAGGATACACTATCCTGGGAAAAGATAGGTCATCAGAGAGAAAAAATGGTGGTGTGGCTATAATAATAAGTAAAACTATCAAATTTTGTGGAATTGATATTTCGTTTTTTTTTTAAATGATGTTGATAAAATGGGAACCAAAGTCTGGTTGTATTATACCCACACTTACACAATAAGCTTTTATAACCCCAATGGCCAAGCTGCAGGTACTTTGGACTTCTTCAGTTATTTAAGTAATCCTAATATGCTAAAAAAATATATTTATCTGTGAAGACTCCAGTGCCCATATCCTTTTGCAATCGTCCCTTCAGTAATGAACTTTTTAAAATTTAGGCACACGCTCCCAAATTTCTAAACTCAAGAGCAAATTGGACTATATTCAAGAATAAGCTCAACTATGAAATTCTAATTCACACCAAGCAGTCATATATTTCAACTGTGACCCCCCAACACACATGCTGAAGTTTTGACATCCATACTAACAAATACAGCTAATCATGACAACACCCAGGAAAAAAAACCTGAATATACACCTAAAGTATGGTGGTCAAATGGGTGCCAAAAAAAATGGAGAACAAAAAAGACTAATTACAAGTCTATTACAAGCTGAGACCAATCTCTAGAATACTATAATAAATGCTAAATACCATTAACAGAGTAATTGTGCAAACTATCTATCCAGAGAAACAGGTGAGGCAATTAAAAATAAACGTATTAGACACATCTGAGGAACAAATATCTCCCAACCCTCTCTTTATGAGCTATTATATAATAATACGTATTATGATAATGATAATACAAAGACAAGATCATTTGCAACTTTTTTCGCCAATAAGTTAACATTAAATTATATTAGCAACAACACCTTAATAACCGTATATCCCACATACCAGCCTTGCCCAGGCTCAGGGTACCTAACCTGTCCTTTCACAATTCATGAACTCAATAATGGAATGTATCACATTAAGGCTAAGACTACAAGTAGCTACAATAAGAATCACCCCATATGGATAAAAAATCTTACCCCTTCATATAAACAGGAACTCCTAAATTGCTAAAATCATGCATGGGCTACATATGCATTTCCCAATGTTTGGAACATCCTCTCTCCTACCAATCCTAAAGATAAATAAACCCAAATATGAACTTGTATCTTACAGGCCTATAATGATTGCTCATGTGCTAAGAAAAGTAATTGATAAAATGATTTACAATCAACTCCTTTGTTTGGTAAGAAGAATAATATGATACCACAAATTGAAAGTAATTTTAGGAAACACCATTTCTTGATAGATGCTTATGTCCTATTAACAGATAAATGTAATGGTTGAATCTATCCAAAAATAATGTCGTAGTTGGTGCATTGATAGATTTTGAAGAGGCTTATTACAGTGTGAACCACTAGATCATTTTTGCCAAACTTGCAAGTCTTGGATTACCCCCAAAGCTATTATCCTTCATAAAACCTTTCATTGAAAACAAATGTTTCATTATTTGTGTAGGTCCAGCCTCCTCATTCAAAGTTAATTATTTACATTTAATATTATTTAATTATAGTCTATTTAATCTGCTGATCTACTTAATTAATTTAGTCTATTCAATCTATTTAGTTTTGTTTTCTGTAGTTTTATTTTATTTATATTTTCTTTTCTTCTCCTTTTTGCTCTTCTCTCTGTGATTAAGTGATTATTTTTTTTTCTCTGAGTAAGTGACTTGTTTATCTTCACCCTTCTTTACAGGCCAAAGAGTCTTTTGGGGAATAGTAAAATGTTTTTTACTAATTCATGATTAATAAATCTTAACTTCTTCTTATCTTATCTTAAACAGTGGAATTTTTATATCAGATGTTTTCAAAGACAATCGGCAAAGGACATGCTTTGTGATCACCATTTGGGTATATGGTTTTTTTTTGCTATAGAAGACCTGAAGTTAAGAATTAATAAACCTTAGCGTAAAGAGTGACTCCCAAGTTATTAGGCAATTATAAGAAACAATGGATAAGATTATGGGTAACGACCAGATCAAGGACATCTTGGGTAGCAGAAATTCTTGTTCCCAGGCTTTTAAGGTCGATAGCTTAAACTTTTGGTTTCAAAATAAGTGGCACTGCGCTTTCTCATGTGACTTTTGAGTCCTTGCAATTATCCCTGACTTCAAATCCGTAGGAATTGGGGCATATAGTCGATACTGTATTTTGCTCGCAGAAAACAAGAGGTATTACATGGATCCTTTGGTTTCGTCTGGATAATTATCCCTTTGTCAAGAGGCCTCTTGGTCATCCTTAGTTAAAATACGTGAAAATGTCAAATATAACCTCTGAAGCATGTCACTTATTGAGATTCCACCAAAAAAATTACTGCAGCAAATCAAAGCATCCGTGATTGCAAGTCTTTATTTCTGCATTTTACTCCAGCTCATATCAGACTTAAATCCAACAATTTATAAAAAGAAAAAAAAAACAAATGGCACACAATTGTAGGGGTATAATTTTTGAAAACGTTGGAAAGGGCGAGAAATCCTTGTTTAATAAAAATTAAGATATCCGCAGACATTTTTTCAAGATTTAAGAGAATTTTTGGTACTTGTACTATACAGCCTCAGCCACTCAAGTTGTTCGTTGACATATTGTAGAAACGTTTTTTTTTGTTAATTTCTTTCAGCTTAGCATGAGACATGCCGAAGAGAAGTGACTGAATAGATAGAAAATATACAATTTGGGCTATATATTTGCACATTAAGGGGTGGGGTGGGGATGGGGTAAAGTATTTGGACTGCGTGAAGTTAGAAAACAATTCTTACTTCATAATATGTAGAATAATTGTTTGAAGATTACAAAATCTTTGTAGTTCTTCAGAAAATAAGGCACATTGTCTATCCAACCATGGGCGCCGGTAGGCAGATAGGGGGGCATGGCCCCCTGCAAAGTTGGGACTATAAAGTAATTTTAAGGAAACTAAAGGAAAGAGAGCAGAATAGGGAAAACCATGGAAAAAATGTGTGTCTGCCCCATTGTTGGCTGCCTGTCAATAGATTTTGACCATTAATAAGGAAAATAAAAGTTCTAATTTGTGACTGAATGACCCCTTTCGAGTTCTGCACAAACATTTTTCTATATGATTTGGGTGAAGCAATAAAAATTCAAATATTCGTAGTAATTAATGGTAAGTAAGTAACAATCCTTGTCAATAACGAAAGAATAAGAGTCTAACTATTGATAACATTCAATCAAAGAATCAGCTTTTTATGGTGGTCCTAAATATGCATTCGTTTATTAGTAATTAGTTCAGTTATTAATACATAAGAAAGTTCGTATAATTATAGAGAAAACAAGGAAAACAACTTAATAAGGGGCAATTTCGGTAAAAATATGCCGTCAACTTTTGCTTGCATTGCAAGAGTACTCATGAGCTGATATATGAAGCTACTATTGTCCGAAATGTTTCCCCTGAACGGAATGCTGGGAATTTCTGTACTTTCCCCCTGAACGGGCACGTTTTTTTGTGTCCTCTTATCATTTATTTTTTTTTTCCAGGAGGGATTTTATTCATTCAGTTGTCACTTTGAAAAAAAAATCTAATTTTTAACAGTTATGAAGTATAAAGGTGTCAAATATATTGGTGTTTGGTATTCAAAATTAAATTAAAAATATTGACTTAAAAATTGTTATCTGATTTTCTTAATCTTAGTTTCAATGTTTTACTTTGAACAAACTACTTTGATAATGCGTTACTTTTTATAAACACTGAGTCTAAAGGCATTAAATATTTTGGTGTCTGATAACCAAGTTCAAAACTGTTGATATTGTTAAAAGATATCCGTCCAACGCTTTGGCTTTGCTCAACAGAACTGCATGCTGGGAGTTTATATCTTAGTTTTTGTAAGTAGGCTATTTTTTGTGTATTTTTTATAATTACTTACTTTTTTCATTTGTATAAACTTCTACTTTAATTGACATACTTTTTCCATTGCCTTTAGAAAAATGTTAGTCTCTAAGTTTTTTCAACTGAAAATAAGGAGCAACATTAAAACTTAAAACGAGCCGAAATTATTATGTATATGACAGGGGTTGCCCCCCTTTCAACACTTTGCTCTTTACGCTACAGTTTTTCGGCACTTAAAAAAGTTATTTATTGTTCTAATTAAATGACCCTTGTGTTTCAGGAGTCGTTTTTATAGAATTCGGACAAAATTTAAACTTTAGTGTAAAGAGCAAGGCGTTGAGGAGGGGTAATCCCCCTCGTGTACGTAATAATTTCTGTTTGTTTTGAGTTTTAATGTTGCTCCTTACTTTCAGTTGGAAAAACTTGTTTTTTGTTTAATTTCTTATTGTTTTTTAAATAACGCTAGGATACCTGGCAAATTGACCCAGTGTAAAATTTTCCGGGAAAAGTTCACCCGGAAAAGAAATTCGTGAAAAAGAAACTCTCCATGGAAAATTGTCCCAGTAGGAAATTCGTCCTCCCCTCCCACTCAAAAAAATATATGCATACTTCCCGATAAAAATTAAACAATGGGCAAATTTATAACTTAAAAACCTTTCTCCAGTGGCTTTTAGGGTTCATTTTATGCTCAAAGACATAAGCCTTTCAACTACGCTGAAAAAAAAGCTATCTCAAAATTTTGATTGGACGATGTTGGAAAAAAAAGTAGCGTAGGAAAAATCTAATGGTCCCCAATTTTTTTTCTCACTTAAAAAGGGCACTAGAAGTAAAATGAACCATCTTCCGACGTTCTTGGCCCACTGTGTCGATACGATCGCCCTTGGAAAAAAACAGCAAATAAACACGCATTCATGATCTTTCTTCAGGCAAAAATTACAAAATTCCACATTTATGCAGATATGAGCTTGAAACCTCTACAGCAGGGTTCTTTGATATACTGAATCTGATAATTTGTTTTTCATTAAAATTATATGACTCCTAGGGGATCTCTCCCCCTTTTTTGGAAATCAGACAAATTTTCTATGGCTCGTAGCTTTTGATGGTTAAAACTAAACTTGATGAAACTTATTTGGAATCAGCATAATAAGTCAGTTCTTTTGATATATCTATTGATATTTAAGTTCCGTTTTTATGGCACTTGGTATTAACCAAGTGACATATAGCAATCGCAAATTCTGTCGGTCTGTCGGTCCCGGTTTTGCTACTTTAGGCACTTCCAGGTAAGCTAGGACGATGAAATTTGGCAGGCGTATCAGGGACCGGACCAGATTAAATTAGAAATAGTCGTTTTTCCGATTTGACCATCTGGGGGGGGGACTGGGGGCCCAGTTAATTCGGAAAAAATAGAAAAATAGAAGCATTTTTAATTTACTAACGGCTGATCAGATCTTAATGAAATTTGATGTTTGGAAGGATATCGTGTCTCAGAGCTGTTATTTTAAATCCCGACCGGATCCGGTGACATTGGGGGGGATATGGGAGGGGGAAACCTAAAATCTTGGAAAACACTTAGAGTGGAGGGATCGGGATGAAATTTGGTGGAAAAAATAAGCACAAGTCCTAGATACATGATTGACATAACCGGAACGGATTCGCTCTCTTTGGGGTAGTTGGGGGGGGGGGGTAATTCTGAAAAATGAGAAAAAAAACGAGGTATTTATAACTTACGAACGGGTGATCGGATCTCAACGAAATTTGATAATTAGAAGGATATTGTGTCTCAGAGCTCGTATGTTAAATCCCAACCGGATCTGGTGACATTGGGAGGAGTTGGGAGGGGGAACCTAAAACTTGGAAAACACTTTGAGTGGAGGGATCGGGATGAAACTTGGTGGGAAAAATAAGCACAAGTCCTAGATAAATGATTGACATAACCGGAACGTATCTGCTCTCTTTGGGGTAGTTGGGGGGGGGGGGGTTAATTCTGAAAAATTTGAAAAAATGAGGTATTTTTAACTTACGAACGGGTGATCGGATCTCAATTAAATTTGATATTTAGAAGGATAGCGTGTCTCAAAGCTCTTATTTTATTTCCCGACCGGATCTGGTGACATTGGGGGGAGTTTGGGGTGGGGGTACCTAAAATCATGGAACACGCTTAGATTGGAGGGATCGGGATGAAAATTGGTGGGACAAATAAGCAGAAGTCTTAGATACGTGATTTACATAATTGGAACGGATCCGCTCTATTGGGGGGGGGGGTTAATTTTGAAAAATTAGAAAAATGACGTTTTTTTAACTTACGAAGGAGTGATCGGATTTTCATGAAACTTCATATTTGGAAGTACATTGTAACTCAGATCTCTTATTTTAAATCTCAACCGGATCCAGCGTAATTGGGGGGGCAGTTGGGGGGGACCGGAAATCTTAGAAAATGCTTAAAGCGGTGAGATCAGGATGAAACTGGATGGGAAGAATAAAAACATGTCTAAGATACGTGACTGACATAACCAGACCGGATCTGCTCTCTTTGGTGGAGTTGGGGGGGGGGAATTTTGAAAATTGAGGTATTTGTAACTTACGAAAGGGTGACCATATCTTAATGAAATTTGATATCTAGAAGGATCTAGTACTTTAAAGCTCTAATTTTAAATTCCGACCAGATCCTGTGACATTGGGGGGAGTTGGAGGGGGAAATCGGAATTCTTGGAAAACGTGAAAACTGGTGTATTTTTATCTTACGAAAGGGGGATCTTATCTTAATGAAATTTGATATTTAGGAGGATACCGATCTCAAAGCTCTTATTTTAAATCCTGACCGGATCTGGTGACATTGGGGGGAGTTTGGGGTGGGGAAACCTAAAATCATGGAAAACGCTTAGATTGGAGGGATCGGGATGAAACTTGGTGGGAAAAATAAGCAGAAGTCTTAGATACGTGATTTACATAATTGGAATGGATCCGCCCTATTAGGGGGGGGGGGTTAATTCTGAAAAATTAGAAAAAATGACGTATTTGTAACTTAAGAAAGGGTGACCAGAGCTTAATGAAACTTGATATTTAGAAGGATCTTGTGCTTTAAAGCTCTAATTTTAAATTCCGACCAGAATCTTTGACATTGGGGGGAGTTGGAGGGGGAAACCGGGATTCTTGGACGTGAAAATTAGGGTATTTTTATCTTACGAATAGGTGCTCAGATCTTAATGAAATTTGATATTTAGAAGGAATTCATGTCTCAGAGCTCTTATTTCAAATCCCGACCAGATCTTTTGACATTGGGGGAGTTGGAGGGGAAACCTTGGAAAACACTTGGAGTGGAAGAATCGGGATGAAGCTTGGTGGATAAAAATAAGCATATGTCCTTGATACGTGATTGACGGAACCGTACTGGATTCGCTCTCTTTGGGGGAGTTCGGGGGAGGGGTTCAGTGATTTGGCGAGTTTGGTGCTTCTGGACATGCTAGGACGATGAAAAATTGGTAGGCGTGTCAGGGAGCTGCACTGTTGTATTAAAAGTAGCAAACCATGTTAAATCAAATTATCTCAAAGACCGCCTTTTTCGTGAATTCTGTAAGCAAAATGGAGAAGGGTTTGAGTGGCTTGTATTGCACACACTCAAGACAGAGGTGAGATGGCTATCAAAGGGGAATTGTCTTAAGCGTTTTATTGCACTTTGGGATTCTATTGTTTCCTTTCTTGCTGACACACAACTTGGAGCAAAATTGCTTGCAAATAAATGTGATGTGTTTCACTTATCAGATATATTTGAAAAACTTAATACACTTAATAAACAGCTCCAATGAAAGATCTGATATCTAGTAAAAGTGCTATTGCTGCTTTTCTAAGAAAACTACAGCTGTATAAGAATAATATCAGGCGTCGTGCATTTGAACAGTTTCCTTGTTTGGCCTGTGTTAGCAGCGATTTTCAAGATGAAGATCTTGCATTATATGGTGAATATTAGAAAATATACATGAAGATATGCAAACTCGGTTTAGCGACCTACTCGGGATGGATATACCGATTTAGGTTTCAGTTTGAAGTTAATGTTGCTACAAAGTACCCTTTGCTCTGAGATAAAGCGCAGTTCTACGTTATTGCTTTTCCTATCTTATCTTGCTGAAGCGGGATTTAGTCGTGTTTCTCAAATGTTATCAAAAGCTCGCAATAGACTTGACTTTGTGAAAAGGGGCGATCTTCGACTATCGTTAACATCGATAGAACCAAATATAATGAAACTCGTCGAGAAGCATCAACCACAGGGATCTCATTGAATAAACATGCCTTTCCCTTCTTTTTTTAATCACACACTTAGTTTCAACTCCTTTTTGTATTCAGTTTACAAAAATAATGTTGGAGTGAATTAAACTACCTGAAGAGCTCTACTCTCCATGATTTTGAGTTGCTTGCCCATGGAAGAAATAATGTAATATTGTAGTTATTATCACAATAATAGTAATAATAATAACAATCATTATTATTATTATAGTAGAATATTTTATTTGTATTAAACTAGTTTTCATTTAAAAATAAAGCTTAATCGTGTACTATTTCTTTGATAATTAAAACCTTAAAATTTATTTTAGTGAAGAATAGAAAATTGTTCTTATGTCCAATAGCTATGAAGGGGTCCATCAAGATAAAAAGAAAAGAAAAGGGGTCCATGGGTAAAAAAGGTTGAAAACCACTGGTTTAGATACATTGTGGTTCTTCATATAAATAGAAATAGAAAATATTACCAGTTAAAATTATAGAAAACTAAATTCCTAGCAGTATTTGCCACACCACCAAGAAATTTCGGGGCCGATGATGACCTGCTTTGCCTTTTCCTCCTATGTGCTTTTAGATGTGGGGAGGTAACACTTTAGCTGTATAGAGAAACATTAATTCCCGCTCCCCCTAACTCTTTCAACATTTATTTGAAGCCTCAGAAAGAGTAAGTAGTATTGTTCATTAAAATGTACTTTCGTAGAAATCTACCCCACCTAAACAATAACTCACTCCCCTTCATTTTAACTGATACGCATATACAGATCACCGCCTGATTTCATTACAAATAAAGCGAATCAACTTGGTTGAATCCAGTACTGCCACCTTTTGGCATTACTTCTTTTGCAACTGGGAAGCCTAAAATATACTCATTGATATTTTTAAATCAATTAGCTTATCGGAATTTTTAATTGAGTGCAAATTCATCGTCTTCTGGGTTAAGTCGTAGTTGGGTGCCTTAAACCACCTAAACTGTCACCCAACCACCACTGCTATTCTTGTGTCTACCTGCTCCCCCTCTGGAAAATTTTCTGCTGGTCCCCTTGTATTCAACGATCATTATTCAAGATTTCATATGTTAAATTGCGGCCAGCTGTTATTGTTTTTAGTCTCGGTGGTCCTATAATGGTTTCCTCTTGTAAAGATGCTTCCTCCAGGTCCAGCAAATACTTTGGAAGTTTTGGTCTCCCACGTTTCACGTATATTTGTTTTAACTTTTCCCTGCCCTTTTGCACATTAATCGAACCAAGTCCTCTTTGATTGCGCTTCTTTCCCATAATTCAAAAAGTTTTTCAGTCTTTTGGATAGAACTTGCTTAACTCCTTAATATATTTTGATTGGCTTTGAGCAACGACACGCGATATGTTTGCAAAAGTTTAATAAGCCGCGCCTTATTTGATCTTGTTTCAGTCTAGTTTCAGTCCTGTTTCCTTTATATCGTTTTTTTTTTACGTATTTAGTAAGCTCAATGTCGTTTCATTTGCGATATCCAGTAAGGGACCGTACTGTTTTCTGTAACTAGATCTCTAAAATCGAAACTTGTTCGTCCAAATAGTTTCGCCCCTTCTTTCATAAAAATAGCGTCAGAAAATATTTACCTGGTGGACGTGGATGAAGTCTTCTTATATTTTGTTGACCAACCAGGTTAGTATGTTTCCAGTATAAGTATTTTCCTTTGGCTCTAGCAAATTATAGTACTTTGTGTCTTTTTGAGTCCAAAATAAAATCCAGACTTCACTTTCAACATTCCCAAATGGGTAAATGTATGACAGTTCAAATTATTGACTTACCAATAAAGTGAATATACCACTCGATGCTTTTTTTATGCTCTTTACGAATATAATAATGGCTTCTATCGCAAATTCAAATTTAAGCACTTTTTGACCTTGCTTAACTATAAATAATTTCGGCACTGAGACAACGTAGTATCGTTTTCCCGAAAGTAACCAATAAGTCATAATTTAATTGAAAATTCGTCACTTTTAAGAGCTAAAAAGTGCTTCAAGTCACGCCTGCCAAGAGTCTCAGGCAGGTTGACCAAGAATTTAATATTAACAAGTAAAAAAAAAATGGTCTAATAAGAGAGGCACACTTACTCCCGCCGTTTACCCGTGCTATTCAACCTTGGAAAACTATATGTTCTGTCACTATCTTAGCTCTATGACTATCTACCTTGGCTCTACTCCCCTAGGAATGACGCATGGACGGATAATAGATAGACATATCTATTAACAAATGAACTAACATCATTTTATACAATCCTAATAAGGGAGGATTAATGCCAGAATTGCCTCTCAGTCAATTGAACTATCGGCGTTGGCTTTTTCTACAATTAGCCATGGCTGGATGCCCACAACCATTCCATTTTAATTCAATTCAATTTGCGTCTTTTGTTTGAAAAACCCAGTCCCGTTGATGGATGTTGGCTAGAAACACCCCTATTTCTGTTATGGTCTAGACTAAAGAAAAGTTAATAAGGTCTCACCTTTTGTGAGAAGAAAAATAGGAACAAAGAGCTATAATTTTTTTGAAAAGTCCATATTTCCAAAATGCAAACTACTTACCAGTAAATTCTATTTGGACGGCAAATTGTGTTGTAGCCAAATGGTCTAGCACTCAGCTTGCAGTTACACGCTGGCATACCAGATATAGAGCAGTAGAGAGGGGCATCGTATTTTGAACCTCCATGAATATTAAACAATGTTCTTAAATGAAATTTCTAACATATGATAAAGAGTCGGAATCCCTGCAGCCCAATCAGTTCTGAATATAAAATGACTCAGTTCTGGATCAGTTCTGACTGATCCAGAATCAGTTCTAACTGATACAGAAATGACTCAGTCGGAATCAGTTCTGAATATAAAATGACTAGGTGATATTTACAAATCCATGGCTGGTTTTCACTTTAAAATGAGTGCATAGCAAAATGCACCCAATTTGCTCTGAAATTTAGAGGAGTGTTCTAAAACGGTGCAATGTGCACACCTCAAAATGTCAAAGTCTAGCCTCCTAAAAAAAACTAAATGCACACCATCTGGCAATATTGTCATACATGTGTGAATGCTAATGAAAACGATACGGGACAACAATGTATATAGAATGCCTGTTGGGATTCCTTAAAAAAAATTATGAGCCATCAAAGGCTAAATATCTGTGTGATATTCATCCTCTTCCGAGGCTAACTGAAGTGTTTTTTTTTTCGTGGGTTCAAGTTGTTTTACCATCCGTTTCTGTTCAACAATTTTTTGGGGGAAACTGTTGAATTATGATAATTTAACAGTTCTTGTTATGAAAAAAGTTGAATCAGTTAACAACAATGATATCACCCATCCCTCCTTTATATGATTCATTCATTCAGTATTCATTTCCCTCAAAATTATACAAGAGTATAAAAAAATAAATAAAATACACTTATGTTTCATACATGTAATGATCGTATGTTTGATCATTATATATAACTATTTAACTCCTTCAAAACGTAAATTTATTTATTTCAGGCGAAATTCCGTGGGAAAATCTAAAGAAGACGGGGTGTCTGAAGGAGTTGAGGCGTACGAAGCTCTTTTTCGGGGAAGTGGACATACGGAAAAGAATGAAGAATGCCCACCTACTGCAGAAGGGCATAATGCTACTGCAGAACCATCAGTGATCAAATCAATGTACCCGTCCACTCTGCAAGTGAAAGTTGCACCTGTCAGCAACAAAAAAGAAGCACATGTCACCGAAGTGAAGGAAATCTGGTCAAAAGGTACGGCGACAGAACAGGATGAAATGGCCACAGCTGACTTGCTCGAAATTTTAACTAGAGATGAGATAAAACTCGCATTCAAAGGGAAAAAGAAAAATTTGGATCCATCTATAACGAAATAGCTGAGAAACTTAAGTCGAAAGGGTATAATCTGGGAGTTAATTCTGCAAAAAAAGTGTCGGACAAATGGGGCAACTTGAAAAAGGGTCATGTGGCATATGTGGACCATGAGAAGAAAACAAGGACAGCCCCCATTACGAAACCAAAGTACTCTGATGATATTGATGCGATAAGGGGGAAACAGCCTAGCTTAAACTCTGCAATGATTTTGGATTCTAACAAACCATTGGATTTTTGAAGGCAAAAGGTCTTTTGAAGAACAAGGCTGCTGATGAGGGCACTGACGGGATAGACAGTGCACAGAATTCCAGTCCGTATTCATCAAGAGCTTAGGGTGCTTCATCAACCCTTTCAACTGAAAGTGGTGTCAAGTTCTCCTCATCACCCGAAGCAAGTGAAAGTGGTAAAAATTCGGAAAACAAGAGGGAGACACTTCTCCCAAAGAATAAAAGAACCCTTCTAAAAGAGGCTGTCTTAGCAATCGAGACAGCACAGGAGAAAGAGAGTATAATAGAGGAAGAACACAGAGATCTTTCGTAGTGAAATGCTGAGTGAACTTAAAAGAGGGAACGACACAAGAGAGCAGCAAAACAGCCAGCTGCTAGGTCTTTTTAAGAAGCTAGTTGATGCAGAACTTGAAAAGCTGAAGCATAAAAGGTCAAGAATGATTACTCCGACTGATTTTTCATTCATTTTTTTTTAGGTAGCATTCCAGTGACTTATTACTAGTTTAATAGCGATTTTGCAGTTACCATAGTCTAAAGCGATTTTCGCACTGGAATACTACCTTAGTTTTACGAGTTGTATTTCTTTGTAACTGATATTTTTTACTCTCAAATACATACAGTTTGATCAAAATTCATTATAATGTAGGTACAGAAATGTTAAAAGTAGATATTTTAGCACACATCTGTTCACAACATTGCACAGATGCGGTCTCATTTTTCGAAACCAGTTCTTGATGACGCACAATTATTTGAGCTATCACTACCACTGTCAGGAGAGTTGTCATTGTCATTTTGCCACCAATCAAGCAAAACATCTCTTCTTCTCTGACAAATGCTATGAAGGATACAGCATGCACTTATCACATATGGAATGAACTCCACATGTGTATCAGCCTGGTGGAGTTTCCGGAATCTTGCCTTTAAAAGGCCAAACGTGTGCTCTATTACTAAACTGGTTTGTGAGTGTTTCAAATTAAAGCGCTTCTGTAGCCTGGTAAGCTGTCCGTTTGGTGGATCTTTGTATGAGGGTATTAGCCGTGGAAGAACAGGGTAGGCGGAATCACCAAGTAAATGGTACTCATCACTTGGGAAATGAGACACTAAGTTGGCAGATGTCTCAGTACAACTCTGCTGAACAGATTCCTTGTAAGGTTATGCTGTGATTTCTGTTTCTGTCACGGTAGGACTCCTCTTGATTAAGTGGTGCTACTATCTTAATGTGACAACCATCAATTGCACCAACTACTTTTGGGAATCCGGCTCTATTCATAAACCCCTGCTCAAGTCTTTCAAAGTCATTGTGGGTTTTTGGCCATTTTATAAAATGATGGGACAAGGCTGATACCATAACTACAACACGATGCACAACTGAGTGTACTGATGACTTCGCACCCCCAAATAGATTACCAACAGAACGCATGGATTCTTTGTTGGCGACATACCAAAGTGTAATCAAAAGCCCCTTCTTCAGTCTTATTGGAGCCTTTCCAGGTGCTTGAAAATTCACATTCTTTTTCTCACACTACTGTATCTGAAGCTCACAGGGAAAAAATTCTGTTAACAGCTGAATTTTGGATTGTAGAATTTGAAGCAGTACGTCAAATGTTTCTTTGTCAATTCTGAAGTGCTCCTTGAAGTACAGGGGTAACTACTGTTCCACAGTCACTTCAGCAAAATTCAACACTTTTGGCCTGAATTGATCAAATGTTTCACAACTTTCTTCAATTACTGCCTGTTCCAGCAACTTTGCTATTTGGGAGCTTTCTTCTTCGCTTTCAAGGGCTAATAAAATAGCAGCTTTTGTAATATCATCTTCTTGAAGTGAGATGAAGGTCTGAATTATAAACAACAACAAATAATGTGAAATTATTTCCTCTTTCTTCCTAGTCAGATGCTTATGCTAAGATGATCCTCCTGGAAATAAAGTTTAATATTATCTAATGAAGCAAAAATTTCACTAACATGAGTAATTACAATTTGTATTTGATTTTATTTCACAGTTTATTCTCCACATTCAACAGAAAGGTTAACTTTTCTCTTTACAACAGAAAATTGATAAAAGAAGGTGGTGGAAAAATAATTTAGCCATGGTTCGCGGGTGTTTAGAAGAAAAGCATTTGGCATTGTTACATCTATTTTCATCAAACAAAGACAAAAAAAATCTTCTAAAACTTCCAACTATGCTGAACTAAATGGCTGTCTCAAAATTTTGATAAGACGACTTTGGGAAAAAAGGGGCTTGGGATAGGGGCCAGTTGCCCTAAAATCTTTTTTTTGTCACAAAAAGGGCGCTTGAAAATTTAGACTATTTCAATGAGCCTTGTCTTGTTATTCTAGGACTACTGAGTTTGATGCAATCATCTCTGGAAGAAACAAAAAAAACATTAATCTTTGATCTTTCTTTAAAAAAAAAATATATATATATAAATGTCCACATTTTTCCAGATAGGAGCTTGAAACTTCTTCTTAAGAGTTCTCTGAAATGCTGAATGTGATGGTGTGATTTTCATTAAGATTCCTTAACTTTTAGGGGGTGTTTCCCCCATTTTTCTTGTAGCTTTGATGGGTAACTCTAAATTTATTAAATACTTTCGGTTTGGGATCAGTATAACACGCCTGTTCTTTCAGTGTATCTATTGGTATCTTCTTCCTGGTAACTTCTTTATTAGTTTTGGTTACGATTGAGCTGTGTCACACCTTACTTATAACTTGTTACCACAAACTATTTGACTAATAGTTGTTATGAAAAGTTCCTTTTTTTTTTAAATTTCAGGTGCTACTAAGCCAATTTGCTCCCTACTTACAGTACATTACCACAAAATATTTGATCAAAACACTCCCATTAGAGGTGTTTGATTGTTGAACTGATGGAATTAATATCATTTCAATGAAAGCCAATCCTTGGGAATCTTCCCTATGTCTAGGTGTCCCAGCGCACAATACATATTGTAAGAAATGCCTTTTTACTTAAGTTGACCAGTCTGTGAACCTGCAGAAGCATGGACGTTCATGATTTATGAAGATATAAAAGGATTCTTCTTTAGGGGGAAGAGGGGTACTAAAAAGCCAGTTTTTATGCTTAAAGTTTTGTGATTTCCTTGGATGAATGTTTACAAGACAAATCTCAAGGGGAGGAGGGTATCGTCTCCTCTTATGTACAGGTATAGTTTTGACGTTGTATACCATTATCTACTCCTTTGTAGACAGACATGGCAACAGAAAGAGTGACGATTCGTGATGCTCTGTCAAATGTGGAGGTACTAGACGAACTTCCCCTTCCCGACCAGCAACCTGTTATCGAAGCACAAGGCTGCAGTATTACTTATCAGGCAAACTTTGATACTAATTTTGAAGATCGGACTGCTTTTGTCACTGGAATTGCAAAATACATTGAAGAAGCTACTGTTCATGCTGGACTGGTAAGCCTCCTTTGAAATGTTACAAATAAAACTGATTTGCTATAAACAAGTTTTCATGTTTCTTGATGACAAAGCTTTAATGCGGTAGAATATTATCATATCTTAGTCACCAGTGATGCAATCTTTTTATATTACCTTGAAAAGGCTAAAGCTTTTGACTACTTTGAGGAAGTACAAATTCAAAAAAAAAAAAAATCATCTACATACAGTTTCTACTTTTAAGTAAGCCGTTTTTGATAATTAATCAATCAACCAATGTCTTAATTGCTAAAAAAAACACAAGGGTTCAATATAGAGTAGATGAAAAGACAAAAAAAAAGAAAGAATAAGACACTCACAAAGAATAGATCCAAATATTTCTACTAACACATAGCAGGATGGAGGCTGTTTGTCCTATCAAGCTTAGAAAAATAGCGACCACGACGCGCCTCAGCCACGGTTAGTGGCTCAGTTAATCCGTAGGCTGACACTAGTCTTTTGTTTCTAGCCCATATATACAAGAGAAATTTTGCGAAACGAAAATATAGAGATAATCTGAAAGACAAATTTTTTTGCTTAAACTTTTTCCGCCAACCCTTAATTTGAGAATCAATATTATTGAATTAGTCCCCGGTTAATTATGCTTCGACCAAGTATATTTTATTAATTTTCTAAGGAATTCCACGCAAAATTGATGCATTCTCTTAGTTTTGGTGTAGCAAAAATTAGGACTATGACTTGTCTCTTTATTTACTATGTAGCATTTATATACCTTATGAAACGACTATCAAAGTGGATAATACAGGACACTAACTGTTATATATAGGACACAAACTGATTATATAGGACACTAACTGTAGAGGATTCACTTGCCAGATGATTGAGATTGGAGCAGAAAATTAGTGTAATGACTGACTTGTCATTTTAACAGTTTTTCTTTTCACAAATAACAAACATACTGTTAAGTCATTGATGCTCATTAGAGCTGTTGCATGTATTAACTAAGATTTCGATAATAATTACGTTATAATATATTATGTAAATAATTGTGCCTTCTTAAGACCAGAACATTATTTACACTTTACCGAAAACAAATTATTTAAATTTTTTCACTTTTTGACTTAAACAAATACAAATTATTAACACTTTCAGGAATAAATATCAGTATATGCATGTTAAACTGACATCCAAGGTCTTTTGTTTTTTAGTTTTTTTCAGTAAAGTGTAAGTTAGGTTCTGGTCTTGAGGAGAAATGGGGGTTGTCAACCCCACCCATGTTGGTTTTTTGTCGTCTCGGTTTAAATGAGCTCTTATACCTTGGTTTAAAAGACTTGTTTTGTTTGAAAAAATATTTAATTTCTGTTCTTTTTTTATTTGCATTGTCTTTTACGAGGAAAAAATAGCATTTTATATCTTGTCGGTTCTTTTCTATAAGAATCCGTAGTTGGGCTTGCTGTTTGTATGTTAGAGACACTTTTTCAACGATTTTTAGCCCTAACACAAATAGTACCTATGAGTTATAGCCTCTCTCAAAGTTTATACAACCACCTCTTCCATCAAAAACTTATAGTTCTTGCAAGGGTTGTTGGTTGTTTGTCCTAGAAGCATAGTTATTTTTCCTTGGAAATACTTTGTACAAAATGGCTACCGTATTTCAAAATTGTGAGTCGGTCCATTTGAGGAAAAAGGGTGTAAGGCTGCCCTTTGATCACTTTTGACATATGAAAGTGAACGAAAACTTCCAATTTCCAATATAATGAGAGCCTCCTCTAAAGATTATACAACCTCCACTTCCATAAAAACCCTATAAGCACTGGGGCGTACTTTATAACACTTGCTGCAGGGGTCTGGGGGTTGTATCAACACTGGAGTTTCGGAATCCCATCTTTGGAGTATTTTGAACAAAAAAGATAAAGAAGATGGCACTAGACCCTTAAAGTCCAAACCAACAGTGCTAATGTCCATTTTGAGGCCCATCAGCCAGGAAGTGCCATGGGAAGGTTGGGGCCAGCCATCCAATGCTTTCATATACCCTTCCTGCTTAGCTTCTCTTGATTTCTCCAGGTACCCGCTTAAAACCGGGTAGACTCTGACTGAGCTTAGTGAGTCACGCCACTGACCCCCGTTCCAAACCAATTAACCGGCCGCAACAGGAATTGAACCGCCACCCCTTAGAAATAGGATTCCAAACCTTGTGTGCCTACCATTTGGCTAAGATTTTGAAGAAAATGGCTATCTTAAAATTTTTATCGAATGCTTTTGGAGAAAAATGGGAAGGGGGGGGGGGCTAGTTACCTTTCAATCACTTTTGACTCTCGAAAAAGCACTAGAACTTCTGATTTCCAATTGAATAAGTCCCCTCAAAGTGTATGGTAACCACCACTTCCATATAAAGTGCCTGTGGGGGAAAAATCAGAGGCGACGCTATAGGGTTGCTTATAGCTAAGGCCATAAGACTTCAATGTTTTATTTTTTTCTAGGTATATATGGTAGGGGTGGTCGTATAATCTTCGGAGGGGGATAATTCAATTGAAAATCGGAAGTTCTAGCGCTCTTATTAAGAGTCAAAACTGATAGAAGGGTAACAAGCCCCCTCCACTCATTTGATTTAATAAGATTAATGCTATACTCTCCTCCAATGGTTCAACAACGGCACGCTCTAAACGTACTGTGTCCGTTCTGACAATGTTCATATCTTGAGTACCAGACAAATCCAATACAATGATACTATGAGTTTCTCTCATGCCCTTTCCCCCCAAATGCATCTGATTAAAATTTAAGATATTTTGCTTGAAACATTTCAAAGATCATATACCAAAAACTCTGGGGTCGACAGAGCCCGGGGCAGGTGTTGTAAGTTATGTCCTGGGAGTATGTAAGGTTTTTATGGAAGGTGTGCTCATATAAACCTCAAAGGCGCTCATTGGATTAGAAATTAAAAGTTCTAGTTCCCTTTTTAAGAGTCAAAAGTGATAAGAGGGTAAGTAACCCCCCCCCCCCCTCCCTACGTCCGATTTCCCCTAAATGCATCCACACAAAATTTTGTGATAGCTATTTTGTTTGAAATAGTCCAAAGATCAGATAACAAAAAAATTGGGGTCAACACCCCCCCTCCCCCCGGTTTCCCGGGGCATATAAGGTTTTATGGAAGGGCTGGTCGTATAAATTTCAGAATGGCTCAAATGATTAGAAATAGAAAGTTATAGTTCCCTTTTTAAGAGTCATAAGTGATCTGATTTCAATTTTGCTAAAAATAGTTCAAAGATCAGAAAACAAAAACTCCGGAATCGATACAACCCCCAGAGCCTGTTGGTAGGTGTTGTAAGTTATGCACCGGGGGCATGTAAGGTCTAATTGAAGAGGCAGCCGCATAAACTTTAGATGGGGCTCAATTGCTTTAGCGAGATTAATGCTATACTCTCCTCCAACGGTTCGACAAAGGTAAACTCTAAACATACTGTGGCCTATCGGACAATGCTCACATTTTGAGTACCAGACAAATCCGATACAATGATACCATGGGTTTCCCCATACCCTTTCCCCCCAATTGCATTTGAATTAAAATTTAATATATGTTGTTAAAAACATTTCAAAGATCAGATAACAAAAACTCTGGAGTCGACAGAGCCGGGGGCAGGCGTTGTAAGTTATGTCCTGGGAGTATAAAAGGTTTTTATGGAAGGGGTGCACGTTTAAACTTCAGAGAGGCTCATTGGATTAGAAATGGAAAGTTACCGTTCCCTTTTTAAGAGTCAAAAGTGATCAAAGGGTAAGTACCCCCCCCCCCCTCCGTATGCCCGATTTTCCCTAAATGCATCCAATCAAAATTTTTAGATAGCTATTTTGTTTGAAATAGTCCAAGGTCAGATAACAAAACCTTAGCGGTCGAAACAACCCTCCAGATCCCGGGGTAAGCATTGCAAGCTATTCCTTGGGGCATATGAGGTTTTTATGGAAGGGGATATCATATAAACATCAGAATGCTTAAATGATTAGAAATAGAAAGTTCAAGTTCCCTTTTTAAGAGTCATATGTGATCCGATGGCAATTTTCTTAAAAATAGTTCAAAGATCAGAAAACAAAAATTCCGAGGTCGATACAGCCCCTAGAGCCCGTGGGTAGGTGTTGTAAGTTATGCATAAGGTCTTATTGAAGAGGCGGTCGCATAACCTTTAGATGGGGCTCATTTGACTGGAAATCGAAAGTTCTAGTTCCCTTTTTAACAGTTAAAAATATTGGAGAACAGCTAGCCCCCCCAGCCCTTTTCCCCCAAATACATTCGATCAAAATTTTTAGGTAGCTATTTTGTTCAAAATGGTTCAAAGATGAGATCACCAATCTCCAGGGTCGACAAAGCACCAAAAGCCCGAGGGCAAGTGCTGTAAGTTATGCTCTAGGAGGCTTTTATGTAAGGGACGGTTTTACAAACTTAATAAAGGGCTAAACTGATTGGAAATTGAAAGTTTAGTAATGGGGGCTTTTTGGATCTAAAGGAAGCCATAGCGGTATACTATTGGAGCTACTAGTCCATCAACACGGTATTTCGAACACCTGGGTCTTGCGCAATACTGTAATACACTTATTTGTTACTTAATGCTATAGTACACCTGTCTGTTACGTAATAGGAATGTTTCTTTACTTTTGCAAATGTTATTCTCAAGGCGTAGGTTTTTGTTACGTGATCTTGCGTGACTTGTTAGAGTTCAGGGTCCGCTTGTCGAGTGGGGAAGCCCTAGTTGTAAAAAAAAAGATCTTGGTCCAATATTTACATGTGAAATTGACGTAATCTTACGTAACTTGTTTTGGTTCCGAGGGGACCTTTATAATCCAGCAAAAACAGGTTTTTGAAAGTCAACAACACTTGACTTTTCAGATCTTATGATTCACTTCCCTCAGTATTGAAAGCGAGTTCAGTGTCAAAATCGAGGTATTGAATATTAAAAGCTCTAGCACTAGTGAAATGAAACCTAGAGTGCCTAGCGTGGCAGTAAAAATTAGGAGGGGTTGTCGGCTAACCCTAGAATGGGATGAGATGTTTTTGTAGCTTAATGATACAATGACAAATGATTCTCCCTCTTAGGACTATTCTATGAAACTTACGTCGTGGGCCAGATCCATCAACTCAATTTATTAACATGTTTATTGAAATAAAACCAAATGATATTAGGGATTTGCTTTTGAAAACTACCTAGAAATTCGTTTTGGACGGACTTTTTTTTGCATGTCAACAACAAATAAGTCGAATTAGTTTTTTGGTGTCACTCAATTAATCTTCCTCCTAGAAGACATTCCTTTTTCCGATCGCAAGCCAGATTTCTTTTAGAAGTGGGACATTCAACATTGAAAAATGTTTTACACATGTCCATTTTGTTTGTGTACATTGGGCAGCTGGTCATCCTATTAGAATTGTACTTTTATTAAAATATCTGGTCATTTAAGAAACTTAGGGGGGTTGTGTCAACCCTAGAGGAATCGTCATATGTTCGTTGAACTACTTTGAACGAAATGGCTATCTCATTATTTCGATCAGATGCGTTTGGAGAGAAGAGGGTGTCGGGGGCTAGGTGCCCTTCTTCACTTTGCTCTGAAAAGGGAAGTAGAACTTTAAATGAGCCTTCTCTAAAATTTATACTGCCACCCTTCCCATAAAAATTTTATACGTCCGCAGAG